>NC_053027.1:48401862-48559842 GCF_003073215.2 Triticum urartu | reverse complement strand
CAATCACTATTTTATCTGGAAGATTAACTCCCACTTGATTCAAGCGATTGTAGTACCCAGACAATCTGAGCACATGCTCACTGCTTGAGCTATTCTCCTCCATATTTTAGCTATAGAACTTGTTGGAGACTTCATATCTCTCAACTCGGGTATTTACTTGAAATATTAACTTCAACTCCTGGAACATCTCATATGGTCCATGATGTTCAAAACGTCTTTGAAATCCCGATTCTAAGCTGTTAAGCATGGTGCACTAAACTATCAAGTAGTCATCATATTGAGCTAGCCAAACGTTCATGACGTCTGCATCTGCTCCTGCAATAGGCCTGTCACCTAGCGGTGCATCAAGGACATAATTCTTCTGTGCAGCAATGAGGATAATCCTCAGATCATGGATCCAATCCGCATCATTGCTACAAACATTTTTCAACTTAGTTTTCTCTAGAAACATATCAAAAATAAACAGAGGAGCTAAACGCGAGCTATTGATCTACAACATAGATATGCTAATACTACCAAGACTAAGTTCATGATAAATTAAAGTTCAATTAATCATATTACTTAAGAACTCCCACTTAGATAGACATCCCTCTAATCATCTAAGTGATCACGTGATCCATATCAACTAAACCATAACCGATCATCACGTGAAATGGAGTAGTTTTCAATGGTGAACATCATTATGTTGATCATATCTACTATATGATTCACGCTCGACCTTTCGGTCTCCAGTGTTCCGAGGCCATATCTGCATATGCTAGGCTCGTCAAGTTTAACCCGAGTATTTCTACGTCTCCAAAACTGGCTTGCACCCGTTGTAGATGGACGTAGAGCTTATCAAACCCGATCATCACGTGGTGTCTGGGCACGACGAACTTTGGCAATGGTGCATACTCAGGGAGAACACTTTTATCTTGAAATTTAGCGAGAGATCATCTTATAATGCTACCGTCATAACTAAGCAAAGTAAGATGTATAAAAGATAAACATCACATGCAATCAAAATATGTGACATGATATGGCCATCATCATCTTGTGCCTTTGATCTCTATCTCCAATGCATCGTCATGATCTCCATCGTCACCGGCATGACACCATGATCTCCATCATCTTGATCTATATCAATGTGTCCTCACATGGTCGTCTTGCCAACTATTGCTCTTGCAATTATTGCTATCGCATAGCGATAAAGTAAAGCAATTATTTGGCTCTTGCATCTTACGCAATAAAGAGACAACCATAAGGCTTCTACCTGTTGCCGATAACTTCAACAAAACATGATCATCTTATACAACAACTTATATCTCATCATGTCTTGACCATATCACATCACAACATGCCCTGCAAAAACAAGTTAGACATCCTCTACTTTGTTGTTGCAAGTTTTACGTGGATGCTACGGGCTTAGCAAGAACCGTTCTTACCTACGCATCAAAACCACAACGATAGTTTGTCAAGTTGGTGCTGTTTTAACCTTCGCAAGGACCGGGCGTAGCCACACTCGGTTCAACTAAAGTTGGAGAAACTGACACCCGCTAGTCACCTGTGTGCATAGCACGGCGGTAAAACCAGTCTCGCGTAAGCGTACGCGTAATGTCGGTCCGGGCCGCTTCATCCAACAATACCGCTGAACCAAAGTGTGACATGCTGGTAAGCAGTATGACTTATATCTCCCACAACTCACTTGTGTTCTACTCGTGCATATTACATCAACGCATAAAACCTAGGCTTGGATGCCACTGTTGGGGAACGTAGTAATTTCAAAAAAATTCCTACGCACACGCAAGATCATGGTAATGCATAGCAACGAGAGGGGAGAGTGTTGTCTACATACCCTTGTAGACCAAAAGCGGAAGCGTTAGCACAACGCGGTTGATGTAGTCGTACGTCTTCACGATCCGACCGATCCAAGTACCGAACGCACGGCACCTTCGAGTTCAGCATACGTTCAGCTCGATGACGTCCCGCGAACTCCAATCCAGCAGAGCTTCATGGGAGAGTTCCGTCAGCACGACGGCGTGGTGACGATGTTGATGTTCTATCGACGCAGGGCTTCGCCTAAGCACCGCTACAGTACTATCGAGGTGGAGTATGGTGGAGGGGGGCACCGCACACGGCTAAGAGACGATCAACTTGATCAACTTGTGTGTCTAGAGGTGCCCCCTGCCCCTGTATATAAAGGAGCAAGGGGGGAGGCCGGCCGGCCCTCTATGGGCACGCCAAGAGGAGGAGTCCTCCTCCTAGTAGGAGTAGGACTCCCCTTTCCTACTCCTACTAGGAGGAGGAAAGGAAGGAGGAGAAGGATAAGGAAGGAGAGGGAGGAAAAGGAGGAAAGGGGGGCCGGCCCCTAGTACAATTCGGTTTGGGCTAGGGGGGCTGCGCGCCCTGCCTCCTCTCTTCCACCACTTGGACCATGAGGCCCGTTACTTCTTCCTCGTATTCCCGTAACTCCTCGGTACCCTCGAAAATACCCGAATCACTCGGAACCTTTCCGATGTCCAAATATAGTTGTCCAATATATCGATCTTTACGTCTCAACCATTTCGAGACTCCTCGTCATGTTCCCGATCTCATCCGGGACTCCGAACTACCTTCGGTACATCAAATCACATAAACTCATAATACAATCGTCACCGAAACTTTAAGTGTGCGGACCCTACGGGTTCGAAAACTATGTAGACATGACTGAGACATGTCTCCGACCAATAACCAATAGCGGAACCTGGATGCTCATATTGGCTCCCACATATTCTACGAAGATCTTTATCGGTCAGACCGCATAACAACATATGTTGTTCCCTTTGTCATCGGTATGTTACTTGCCCGAGATTCGATCGTCGGTATCTCAATACCTAGTTCAATCTCGTTACCGGCAAGTCTCTTTACTCGTTCCGTAATACATCATTCCGCAACTAACTCATTAGTTGCAATGCTTGCAAGGCTTTAAGTGATGTGCATTACCAAGAGGGCCCAGAGATACCTCTCCGACAATCGGAGTAACAAATCCTAATCTCGAAATACGCCAACCCAACAAGTACCTTCGGAGACACCTGTAGAGCACCTTTATAATCACCCAGTTACATTGTGGCGTTTGGTAGCACACAAAGTGTTCCTCCGGTAAACGGGAGTTGCATAATCTCATAGTCATAGGAACATGTATAAGTCATGAAGAAAGCAATAGCAACAAACTAAATGATCAAGTGCTAAGCTAACGGAATGGGTCAAGTGAATCACATCATTATCCTAATGATGTGATCCCATTAACCAAATGACAACTCATGTCTATGGTTAGGAAACATAACCATCTTTGATCAACGAGCTAGTCAAGTAGAGGCATACTAGTGACACTCTGTTTGTCTATGTATTCACACATGTATTATGTTTCCGGTTAATAAAATTCTAGCATGAATAATAAACATTTATCATGATATAAGGAAATAAATAATAACTTTATTATTGCCTCTAGGGCATATTTCCTTCACATAGGATACCCTAAAGAAACTATTGGGTATACCTTCTACCTCAGATCCGAAGGCAAGATCTTTGTTGCCAAGAATGGATCCTTTCTAGAGAAAGAGTTTCTCTCGAAAGAAGTAAGTGGGAGGAAAGTAGAACTTAATGAAGTATTGCCTCTTGAACCGGAGAGTGGCGTAGCTCAAGAAAATGTTCCTGAGGTGCCTGCACCGACTAGAGAGGAAGTTAATGATGATGATCATGAAACTTCAGATCAAGTTGCTACTGAACTTCGTAGGTCCACAAGGACACGTTCCGCACCAGAGTGGTACGGCAACCCTGTCCTGGAAATCATGTTGTTAGACAATGGTGAACCTTCGAACTATGAAGAAGCGATGGCGGGCCCAGATTCTGACAAATGGCTGGAAGCCATGACATCCTAGATAGGATCCATGTATGAAAACGAAGTATGGACTTTGACTGACTTGCCCGATGATCGGCGAGCCATAGAAAATAAATGGATCTTTAAGAAGAAGACAGACGCGGATGGTAATGTAACCATCTATAAAGCTCGGCTTGTCGCTAAGGGTTATCGACAAGTTCAAGGGGTTGACTACGATGAGACTTTCTCACCCGTAGTGAAGCTAAAGTCCGTCCGAATCATGTTAGCAATTGCTGCATTCTATGATTATGAGATATGGCAAATGGACGTCAAAACGGCATTCCTTAATGGTTTCCTTAAGGAAGAATTGTATATGATGCAGCCGAAAGGTTTTGTCGATCCTAAGAATGCTGACAAGGTGTGCAAGCTCCAATGCTCGATCTATGGGCTGGTGCAAGCATCTCGGAGTTGGAACATTCGTTTTGAGGAGATGATCAAAGCGTTTGGGTTTACGCAGACTTATGGAGAAGCCTGCATTTACAAGAAAGTGAGTGGGAGCTCTGTAGCATTTCTCATATTGTATGTGGATGACATACTGTTGATGGGAAATGATATAGAATTCTTGGAAAGCATAAAGGCCTACTTGAACAAGTGTTTTTGAATGAAGGATCTTGGAGAAGCTGCTTACATATTAGGCATCAAGATCTATAGAGATAGATCGAGACGCCTCATTGGTCTTTCACAGAGTATGTACCTTGACAAGATGTTGAAGAAGTTCAATATGGATCAGTCAAAAAGGGGTTCTTGCCTGTGTTGCAAGGTACGAGATTGAGCACGGCTTAATGCCCGACCGCGACAGAAGATAGAGAAAAGATGAGTGTCGTCCCCTATGCCTCGGCCATAGGGTCTATCATGTATGCTATGTTGTGTACCAGACCTGATGTAAACCTTGCCGTAAGTTTGATGGGAAGGTACCAAAGTAATCCTGGCATGGAACACTGGACAGCGGTCAAGAACATCCTGAAGTACCTGAAAAGGACTAAGGATATGTTTCTCGTTTATGGAGGTGACGAAGAGCTCGTCGTAAAGGGTTACGTTGATGCTAGCTTCGACACAGATCTGGATGACTCCAAGTCACAAACCGGATACGTGTATATTTTGAATGGTGGGGCAGTCAGCTGGTGTAGTTGCAAGTAAAGCGTTGTGGCGGGATCTACATGTGAAGCGGAGTACATGGTAGCCTCGGAGGCAGCACAAGAAGAAATCTAGGTGAAGGAGTTCATTACTGACCTAGGAGTCATTCCCAATGCGTCGGGCCCGATGACTCTCTTCTGTGACAACACTGGAGCTATTGCCCTTGCCAAGGAGCCCAGGTTTCACAGGAAGACCAGGCATATCAAGCGTTGCTTCAACTCCATTCGTGAAAGTGTTCAAAATGGAGACATAGATATTTGTAAAGTACATACGTACCTGAATGTAGTAGATCCATTAACTAAACCTCTCCCTAGAGCAAAACATGATCAACACCAGAACTCTATGGGTGTTTGATTCATCACAATGTAACTAGATTATTGACTCTAGTGCAAGTGGGAGACTGTTGGAAATATGCCCTAGAGGCAATAATAAAATGGTTATTATTATATTTCCTTGTTCATGATAATTGTCTATTGGTCATGCTATAATTGTGTTATCCGGAAATCGTAATGCATGTGTGAATACATAGACCACAACACGTCCCTAGTGAGCCTCTAGTTGACTAGCTCGTTGATCAAAAGATAGTCATGGTTTCCTGACTATGGACATTAGATGTCATTGATAACGGGATCACATCATTAGGAGAATGATGTGATGGACAAGACCCAATCCTAAGCATAGCTCAAAGATCATGTAGTTCATTTGCTAGAGCTTTTCCGAATGTCAAGTATCATTTCCTTAGACCATGAGATTGTGCAACTCCCGGATACTGTAGGAGTGCTTTGGGTGTGCCAAACGTCACAACGTAACTGGGTGACTATAAAGGTCCACTACGGGTATCTCCGAAAGTGTCTGTTGGGTTGGCACGAATCGAGACTGGGATTTGTCACTCCATATGATGGAGAGGTATCTCTGGGCCCACTCGGTAATGCATCATCATAATGAGCTCAATGTGACCAAGTGGTTGATCACGGGATCATGCATTACGGTACGAGTAAAGTGACTTGCCGGTAACGAGATTGAACGAGGTATTGGGATACCGACGATCGAGTCTCGGGCAAGTAACGTACCGATTGACAAAGGGAATTGTATACGAGATTGATTGAATCCTCGACATCGTGGTTCATCTGATGAGATCATCGAGGAGCATGTGGGAGCCAACATGGGTATCCAGATCCTGCTGTTGGTTATTGACCGGAGAGTCGTCTCGGTCATGTCTGCGTGTCTCCCGAACCCGTAGGGTCTACACACTTAAGGTTCGGTGACGCTAGGGTTGTAGAGATATTAGTATGCGGTAACCCGAAAGTTGTTCGGAGTAACAGATGAGATCCCTGACGTCACGAGGAGTTCCGGAATGGTCCGGAGGTGAAGAATTATATATAGGAAGTCCAGTTTTAGCCATCGGGAAAGTTTCGGGGGTCATCGGTATTGTACCGGGACCACCGGAAGGGTCCCGGGGGTCCACCGGGTGGGGCCACCTATCCCAGAGGGGCCCATGGGCTGAAGTGGGGAAGGGAACCAGCCCCTAGTGGGCTGGTGCGCCCCCCTTGGGCCTCCCCCTGCACCTAGGGTTGGAAAGCCTAGGGGTGGGGGCGCCCCACTTGGCTTGGGGGGCAAGCCACCCCCCTTGGCCGCCGCCCCCCCTTGAGATTCAATCTCTAGGGCTGGCGCCCCCCCCCCTAGAGGCCCTATATATAGTGGGGGGAGGGAGGGCAGCCGCAACCTAGCCCCTGGCGCCTCCCTCTCCCTCCTGTGACACCTCTCCCTCTCGCTGAGCTTGGCGAAGCCCTGCCGAGATCGCGTTGCTTCCACCACCACGCCATCGTGCTGCTGGATCTCCATCAACCTCTCCTTCCCCCTTGCTGGATCAAGAAGGAGGAGACATCTTCCCAACTGTACGTGTGTTGAACGCGGAGGTGCCGTCCGTTCGGCGCTCGGTCATCGGTGATTTGGATCACGACGAGTACGACTCCATCAACCCCGTTCTCTTGAACGCTTCCGCGCGCGATCTACAAGGGTATGTAGATGCACTCCCCTTTCCCTCGTTGCTAGATAACTCCATAGATTGATCTTGGTGATGCGTAGAAAATTTTAAATTCTGCTATGTTCCCCAACTTGGACATCTCCTGTTGCCAGTAATACAGGTTTTTTATACTATCTTGTCATACTTGATGATTTTTCGCACTATGTGTGGACCTTCCCGTTACGGAGAAAATCCAATGCACTCTCCGTTCTTACTACCTTTTACTCCTATGTCGCTACACAGTTTGGGTGTCCCATCCATGCCTTGCAGACCGACAACGGGAAGGAGTTCGACAACATCGGAGTTCGCACCCTCCTTGCCACACACGGCACGATTTTTCATCTCACCTGCCCGTGTGCCTCGCAACAAAATGGTCGCGCCGAACGGAGCCTTCGCACCCTCAATGATTGTGTCTGCACTCTTCTTTTCCACGCCAATGTCCCTCCCCGGTTTTGGCCGGACGCACTCTCCACCGCCTCTCTCCTCATCAATGTTCGTCCGACTCGTGCTCGTGGGAACTTTGCACCACATCATCTCCTCTTCGGTATCCCACCCTCATATGATGATCTTCATGTTTTTGGGTGTCTCTGTTATCCTAGCATCGCCTCCACTACTCCTCATAAACTCGCACCTCGCTCCATGGCATGCATCTTTCTCGGATACCCACCAAACACCAAAGGCTATCGTTGCTATGATCCGGTTTCCCACCGAGTTTTCACTTCTCGGCATGTTTACTTTGACGAGAGGTCTTTTCCTTTTCACCAGGTACCGCCGCTGGCCGACTCGCCATCGTCATCCGCGCCTTCCAGTGCCCCTAGGGGAGGCCGCTCACTCGCGCTCGGGCCCCCTCCCGGCTTCAGGCCCCCTGCAGCGCATGGCCCTCCCCTGGCTTCGGCGCCCCCGCCGCGCCTGGGCCCCGCTCTTGGTCCACGGCGCCGGACCCAGACCCCGCTGGCTCGCCGACCTGCTCCCCGGTGGCCATGTCACCTCCGACTCCCGTTGAGTCCGTAGCCCGGTCAGCGAACCCATCCCATGCGCCTGACCCGGGCTCTCGACGGCTTCCGCCGGCCCGGCTGCATCCTTGCCGGCGGCCACGGCGCCCCCGACTTCCGTTGAGTCTGCAGCCCGGGCAGTGAGCGTGTCTCCCGCTCCTGACCCTGGCTCCTCGACGGCTTCTTCACCTGCCTCGTCGCTGGCCCCGCCGATCCCGCCAGCCGCGCCGATCCAGCCGGTAGCCCCGGACACCCGCATGGTCACTCGTGCTCGCGCTGGCATTCACCGGCCCAAAAAGCGCTATTCTGCGGATGAGTACCTCCTCGCTGCCTCGACGTCCGCTCCGTCACCTCTCCCATCGTCCGCTCGAGCTGCACTTCGCGATCCGCATTGGCTCGTGGCGATGCAGGAGGAGTTCGACGCGTTGGTGCGTAACCGCACCTGGCAGCTTGTCCTGCGGCCACCCCATGCCAACGTTATCTCTGGCAAGTGGGTATTCCAGCATAAGACTCGTCTTGATGGGTCTCTCGAGTGCTATAAGGCTCGGTGGGTGGTCCGCGGGTTTCGGCAATGCCCTGGAGTTGACTTCACCGACACGTTCACCCCGGTTGTCAAACCGGGCACGATTCGCATGTATTTGTTAGGATAATCTCCTACCGGCCCCGCCTCTAGTTTCATTGTATAGATGAGGCTGAGGGCTGCCCTTGTACCCATATATACGTGCACCGTGCACCCGATCAACATATCGAGAGTTGCATTGCCTCCAATAGAAGATAATACACAAGTATAGACATGTTACCCTCCTGGAGACCCGGACAAGCACGCACATAGACACAAGAAGTACATGCCACCATGTATGAGATGGACATGACTAACCGTGTTTAGTAACTAACAGTGGAACTCGACAGCTGCCGGCGGCACGGGCGCTAGCTCGATATGCGGCGCATATGTTGTTCATGGAGGACGAAGCGGACGTGGCTGGCAAGAGCGCTGCCGAGGCGACTACGACGATGACCACGCACGAGAGGTTCGGTGGCAAGTCGAGATTGCATGCGAGCCAAACCATAGTCGCATGTGCATGGTTTCTAGAGCCCGATGCCAAACAAGGAGCTGGTGCTTCCAAGGAACCGGGAGCCTTGCCAAATTGCTATCACATTGACACACCATTTTCTTTACCAGAGGCAGAGGCGGGCAGAGCTCTACGAAAGGCGCTTCGTGAACCATGTCGGGCTGAACTTCCTCGTGGCTGGCGGCTGGCTGGTGCTGCTGCCGAACAGTACCTCAACGATGCATGTGGTTTGGGTGGGATGACCTGAGCAACATGCGATGGCAAAAAGGTGGGCGGACGAACTATGTCGACCTGGCACTCGCAACCTTCAAAACCGCCTGGAAAACCACTCTGATCGGTGCTAGGGGGTGTGTCGGTGTCAAAACCGGCGGATCTCGGGTAGGGGGTCCCGAACTGTGCGTCTAGGTCGGATGGTAACAGGAGGCAGGGGACACGATGTTTTACCCAGGTTCGGGCCCTCTTGATGGAGGTAAAACCCTACGTCCTGCTTGATTAATATTGATGATATGGGTAGTACAAGAGTAGATCTACCACGAGATCAGAGAGGCTAAACCCTAGAAGCTAGCCTATGGTATGATTGTTGTTCGTCCTACGGACTAAAACTCTCCGGTTTATATAGACACCGGAGAGGGCTAGGGTTACACAGAGTCGGTTACAATGGTAGGAGATCTACATATCCGTATCGCCAAGCTTGCCTTCCACGCCAAGGAAAGTCCCTTCCGGACACGGGACGAAGTCTTCAATCTTGTGTCTTCATAGTCCAGGAGTCCGGCCGAAGGTATAGTCCGGCCATCCAGACACCCCCTAATCCAGGACTCCCTCAGTAGCCCCTGAACCAGGCTTCAATGACGACGAGTCTGGCGCGCAGATTGTCTTCGGCATTGCAAGGCGGGTTCTCCTCTAAATTCCGTGTACCTATTGAATAGTGTCCGGTTTCTTGTAAATGTAGTGCTCCTTGGCTTCTACGCCCAATAATGGCCGTTTTCCACGTGTCAAACGAATACGAAAAGTCAGGGTGTTTTTATATTTACACCCCTAGCCGTAGGAATGAGCCGCGTATTTAAGGGGACGAGGATTTAGATCCAAACCACACCTTCTCCCTTCCGCGAGTATTCATCAGAGCGTATCCGACAGAGGTCCATTCTATCATTCTATCATGGCCAGCCACCGCAGCTCCTCCTCTCGCCCTTCCAGCCCTCAGCCTGGAGATTGGAAGAGGTGTTCCATCCCGCACAGCAAGCTAGTGAAGCTCCAGACCAAGGGATTTCTCCCCCCGACCTATATGGTCCCGGTTCGAGCCGGACTTGCCACCTATAATGGCGGAGAGCAAGCGGAGAGCGCCCCCAATCCCTCCAAAGGAGAGCGTGTATGCCTTGCCCCTTACTTAATAAGAGGGCTCAGATTTCCAATTCATCCGTTTCTCCAGGGGCTTCTGGAGTTCTATGGCCTCCAGCTGCACAACCTCACGCATGCCTCCATATTGCATATTGCGGGCTTCGTAGCCCTTTGCGAGCTGTTTTTGGGCTGCGAGGCTCATTTCGCACTGTGGAAAAGGCTATTCTGCCTTGTGCCCCGCTTTAAGGAGGGGTTGATATATCAAGTGGGCGGAGCCGAAGTGTGGCACATCGCCGGGACCGGATATCTATCCGGAACCCCAAAGAAGGCATCTGAGGACTGGCCTTCGGAATGGTTTTATATAGAGGACGTTCCGCTGCCGGATCCTGGCCGGATCGGCCTCCCTGAGTTCGACAGTGCTCCCCTAAAGAAGCGCCTAAGCTGGCGTCCACGGAGCCCTCAGAGGGAAAGCGACAGGGACGTTATTTACCTGATGGGCCGGATAAGATTGTTAGCTCATTCCGGACTAACCATGATCGGGGTCATGGCCGCATGCATCATGCGAGGGGTGCAGCCGCTTCAGTATAGAGGCCGCCCCATGTGGGACTTCAACGGGGAGGACGACGCCACCCGCTATGGCCGTAAGGGGCCGGATTCGGCTGCCGCTCTAATAAAGACCTTGTCCGCTTTGTACAAGGGAGAAGAGGAGGAATTTCTCCGCGTCAACCCACGGGGTGGATTTTCTATGTACAATCCCCCGAGTTGGGTAAGTGGACACTTTTACTTGCCCATTCGTTTTATATTCCCATTGTTAAATTTTCAGTCTAACGACTTCAACGCAGGAACTGCGCCAGGCTGTTAAAGAAATAAACAGCCCTCCTCCACAACCTGAGGACCGGGACGGTCCCTCGACCCGGCCTCTCAAGAGGATCCGGACTTATCTGTGGAGCTGATTGATGGAGTGTTTCATCAATTGAGCAAGGACAACGCCTTGGTGGCCATTACGGCCGATTATCCAGGGCTACTCCCAGCCTCACAGGTAACTGAGACCGGAGTCTCGGCACTTTGAAAAGGGATCTGTCCTCGCGTGTTTTCGATTACCGTATGACAACCATGTTTTGCAGGGGAGGTCCTTGATACGGGAGGCCGAGCCTGGGGCGACTAGCCAACGAGGGGCGGCAAGGCCCCGCGAGCTGAAAAGAAGTGCGGTCCGGACTGAGGCACCGGCGCAAAGGTATAGCGCGTCACCTTATTCCCAGGTGTTACTCCTTTGAGGCATATTAACACTCGTGCTCTCTTCAGGATGAAGAGACCTCGCCGGACTATATCTGGAGAGGCTGCCAATCACGCCTCCACCAGCCAGGCTCCAAAGCCTGGTCCGGAAGCGGAGGCGAACACGAGGCACGCACCGGACGCTCCTCCGATGGAGGATGCGGACAGGCTGTCTGCCACCAATTCCGAGGTGGAGAGTGCCATGAACCACAGGCGTCGCCGGACAGTTCTTTGCGATGCTTGTTTCTCCCAAGAGGCATTGGATGCCTTCAATTCGGGAGACACGTACCTCCGTGCCGCTCAAAATGGTCTAGCCAGAGCCACGAAGCAGTATGTGAAAGACATATGGGTAAGAAAATTTTGGTAATTATATATGTATACCAGTAGCCCCCGAGACTTGAAACAGTTAGAATAACTGATTTAAGGATCATCTGTTATGCAGGTTCTTACAGAAAAGAATACCCTGCTGTCCCAGGAGTTGAAAGAGTGCAAAGCCCAACTTGAGGCCGCACTAGCCGCGGCAGGGGAGCCCAAGGAGACCCCCTCTGGTAATATACGCTTCGAAAGATAAGTATTTTGCGAAGTGCGGCGTGGGTGCAAATCTGACAAATGAAATTGCAGATGGCGCCGGATTAAATCCGGAAGTGCAACAACTCTGACGCCGGGCTGGTGAGAGCGTGCTGACAAAGGTGAGGCGGGAGAAGAACGATCTCCAAGATGCCAACACCAAGCTAGGCGTTGAACTGAAGGACGTTCGTGCCCAGCTGTTGGACTCCGTGAAGGAGAATCAGCGGCTTCGACGCGGCATATATAGTAAGTGCTTAAACGAACTTTGAAAAAAGAGTTCGGCGAGGAAGTCGACTAACAGAGTAATGTCTGTAGGTATGCTGGCAGGTCGTCCTGCAGAGGAAATGCCTGGTTCTACGGGTGACCTTCTTCCCGAGCTCTCACAACTGCACGAGCGAGTTCGGCAGGTGATGCAAGGCGTCGCCCAAGCCTTGTGGCCGTCCGTCTCCATGCCCGAAGGCCTTGGAGAGCTTGTAGAGAAGCTGAAGGGAGCGGGGCGGCACTTCCGATTCTGGAAGATATCGGCCTGCCGACAAGGCGCCAGGGAGGCCTGGGCCATGGTGAAGACACGGTACACGAAGGCTGACCCAAACCACATGGCCGAGGTCGGACCCGTAGGGCCCGATGGGAAGGAGATCCCTGTGAGCTTAGTATATGGCCAAGTAGAGTTGGCCGCAAAGTATTCCCAACAGGACTGTAAACTAGATAGCCTGTTAGATGGAATCGAAGAGGAATACAATCAGTCAGATTGACTATGTAATTTTAATTGACATGTGTAATGCCTTCTAGCCGGATTGTAGATCGTTTGTCATGGCCGACCTTTTCGCTTCAACCTCGGGACCTGACGGTCCGGAGTGTGTCCGAGTACCCTCGCGGTTATATAAGAACCGGGGTATGCACGGAGACCAGGCGCAGGGGTCATTAGTGTTTGAACAGACAAGTGCCCAACTAGTTATGTTATATTACATGGTTAGTAAGAAACATCTTCCAGGGAGAATAGTTCCATTAGGGGTTCCTTTCCCTGGGAGGCATGCCCTAAAGTGCATGTCCATTCTGCGAAAAGAGACGCAGGAAAAACATCTGGGGGCGTATAGATAAATAAGTGAAAGAAAAGATCATCTTTAGTTCACCGACCGAATATTCCCTTAAGAACGCTAGCTTTCGGCTTCACCCAGTCTGAGGTACACATCCGGCTGACCCGGCAGTAACAATCGCAGAGGTGCTCCGTTTACCACCTAGCCGAACAATCGGGAACGTAGGGGTAAGCACAGGAGCCAGGCAACCCAGCTTGGCCAAAACTTAAGTCATATCGATGCATATAATGGCGAATAAAAGGTACATGCAGAAGTGTGACACATGTGTTGGGCATGAAGCCCGTATAAATAAGCTTCTATTTAAAGAAGCCCCCAGGTTTAATGAGCGCGGATAGCGCGTCACTTTATGAGCCTTTAAAGGCTATAAGAGAGAGATAGAGAGAAGAGAAGGAGAGAAATGTAAGACAGAAAGTATATAAAAAAATGGATAGAGGAAGGAGACGAACACAGAGTCCGGCGCTAGGCATAGAATCTTCGTAGACGGGCTGCGTTCCATGGGTTCGGCTCGAGTCGGTTATCCGATGCATCTCGCAGGCGGTACGCTCCACCAGTTAGGACTTGGTCGATTATGAAGGGACCTTCCCACTTGGGCTTGAGTTTGTCCTTTTTCTTCTCCGGCAGGCGTAGAACTAATTCACCAACGTTGTAATTTTTGGCCCGTACTTCTCTGCTTTGGTATCTTCGAGCCTGCTGTTGATAGAATGCGGAACGGGTTTTTGCCACGTCACGCTCTTCCTCCAAGGCGTCCAAACTGTCCTGCCGATCGAGCTCGGCTTCTCTTTCTTCGTACATGCGCACTCGAGGTGAGTCATGAATTATGTCGCAGGGCAAAAATGCCTCTGCGCCGTACACCATGAAGAATGGTGTGTATCCGGTGGTGCGATTCGGCGTGGTCCGCAGCCCCCAGAGTACGGAGTCGAGCTCCTCTACCCAGTGCGTATTAGATTCCTTAAGGGACCGCACTAATCTGGGTTTGATGCCGCTCATGATAAGACCATTTGCACGTTCGACCTGGCCGTTGGTTTGTGGGTGATAGACGGAAGCATAATCAAGCTTGATGCCCATGTTTTTGCACAAGAGTTTTACCTCATCGGCCGTAAAGTTCGTGCCGTTATCAGTGATGATGTTGTGGGGGACGCCGTAACGGTGTACAACTCCGGATATAAAGTCTATCACCGGTCCGGATTCGGCCGTCTTAACAGGCTTGGCTTCTATCCATTTGGTGAACTTATCCACCATGACCAGTAAGTATTTTTTCTTATGGGTTCCGCCTTTAAGGGGTCCAACCATGTCAAGCCCCCAGACCGCGAAGGGCCAAGTGATGGGGATAGTTTGGAGGGCGGTGGGTGGCATATGGCTTTGGTTTGCAAAAAGCTGGCAACCGACGCATCGTTGGACTAAGTCCTGGGCGTCTGCCCGGGTCGTCGGCCAATAAAAGCCTGTACGGAAGGCCTTGCTTACAAGGGACTGAGCTGCAGCGTGATGTCCGCCGAGTCCGGCATGAATTTCAGCCAGGAGGTTCCGCCCTTCCTCTTCGGAGATGCACCTTTGAAGGACTCCGGTAGTGCTTTTCTTATAAAGCTCTCCCTCATGGACTTTATAGGCTTTAGATCGCCGCACTATGCAGCGTGCCTCATTTTGGTCCTCAGGGAGTTCCTGCCTGGTAAGCTAGGCGAGGAATGGTTCTGTCCACGGGGCGATGACGGCCATTATTACATGGGCTGAAGGTGTTATTTCATTGGCAGAGCCTCCAATTGTGTCAGAGTGTTCGGCTCTTGGCTGGATTTGCTTCAATTCCTCTACCGGATACAATGAAGCCCAAGAGCTTTCCGGCTGGAACGCCGAAAACACATTTTTCTGGGTTGAGCTTGATGTCGTATGTTCGGAGGTTATCAAATGTTAGCCTCAAGTCGTCTACTAGAGATTCGACATGTCTTGTTTTAACGACCACATCATCTACGTATGCCTCCACTGTTTTGCCGATCTGGTTTGCCAGACATGTCTGAATCATGCGCTGATATGTTGCGCCAACGTTTTTGAGCCCGAAGGGCATTGTGTTGAAGCAGAATGGGCCGTATGGTGTGATGAATGCCATTGCGGCTTGGTCTGACTCTGCCATCTTTATTTGATGGTAGCCGGAGTATGCGTCGAGGAAACGCAACGAATCGTGTCCTGCGGTAGCGTCGATAATTTGATCGATGCGGGGGAGAGGGAAGGGATCCTTTGGGCAAGCCTTGTTAAGGTCTTTGAAATCAACGCACACGCGCCAGGATTTGTCCTTCTTTGGTACCATCACCAGATTTGCTAGCCAGTCCGGATGTTTGATATCTTTGATGAATCCGGCCTCCAATAGCTTGGCTAGTTCCTCTCCCATGGCCTGTCTCTTAGGTTCGGAAAAACGCCGAAGAGCCTGTTTGACTGGCTTGAATCCTTTTAGGATATTTAAGCTGTGCTCGGCCAGCCTGCGTGGGATTCCTGGCATGTCTGAAGGGTGCCAGGCGAAAATGTCCCGGTTCCCTCATAGGAACTCTCGCAGTGCGGCGTCTAAATCAGGGTTTAACTGTGCCCCGATGGAAGCTGTTTTATTGGGGTCCGTTGGATGGACTTGGAATTTGACTATTTCGTCCGCCGGTTTAAAGGAGGTGGACTTGGATATTTTATCAAGTATCACATCATCCCTATTCACCGTGGAGCGCAGCGCAGTCAGTTCCTCAGCCGCTAGGGCTTCGGATAGCGCCTCGAGGGCCAGTGCGGCTGTCTTGTTTTCGGTGCGGAGTGCTATGTCCGAATCACTAACGAGAGTGATGATTCCGTTAGGCCCGGGCATCTTGAGCTTCATGTACCCGTAATAGGGTATTGCTTGGAAGACTGTAAACGCTTCCCGCCCTAGCAGAGCGTGATATCCGCTACTGAACGGGGCCACCTGGAACGTGGCCTCTTCGGACCTGTAATTATCCGGCGTGCCGAACACCACATCTAGTGTGATTTTTCCTGTACAGCGCGCTTCCTAACTGGGGATTATTCCTCTAAAGGTTGTGCTGCTTCGCTCAATGCGGTTCCAGTCTATTTCCATTTTTTGAAGGGTTTCCTCATAAATGAGGTTCAATCCGCTGCCGCCATCCATGAGTACCTTGGTAAGACAAAAGCCGTCCACTATTGGACTGAGGACCAATGCGGCTGGTGCTCGGGCTGTTTGGAATTTAGTTTCGTCACTGGCGTTAAAAGTGATAGCTGTGTCACTCCATGGGTTTATTGTTGCTACTTGGTAGACTTCGGCAAGGCCGCGGAGTGTTCTTTTTCGCATATTATTTGATGCGAAAGTCTCGAAGACTGTTAATACCGTACTGGTTTCTCTGGGGTGGCTTTCTGTGGCTTCTGGAATTAGAAGATCTTCGCCAATTTTTGCCGCCTGCCGGAGTATCCAACATGCTCTAAGGTTGTGAGTTGGTGTGGCGCCCTCCGCACTGTGAATTTTACAGGGTCCATCAAGCCATCCTTCTAGTACGGTTCCATGCCCTGTAGAGGGCTTTTGCTTTTTGGTATTGAACCCGGGTGTCTGACGATGATGCACCCTTTTATTTCGGACCGGGTTTGTATTCAAGGCCGGATTGTCCCAAAATTTTGTTTCGGTTTTCCAGGCGCTTTCCATCGCACGGTACTTTCGTACTATGGACGCCAAGTCAGCAAAGCGTGTAATATCACGGCGACTTATGGCGTTGAGGATTGCCTTGTCCATGCAATTATTGCAGAAGAATGAAATTGCGTCTTCCTCGCGGCAATCCTTTATCATGTTCATAACCAGGAGGAATCTGGCCCAGTAATGATGTACTGTTTCTTCGGGCTCTTGCCTAATTTTGGATATATCGCTTATGTACGGGTGGGTGGGTGGAATCAAATCCGAAACCTCACCCAATCTGAGACCCAGGGGCCAAGGAGTTTCCGAACTCGGACGTTGGGATTCTTGGATGCGGCCCAATGAATCTAGTCCGTCGCCTGACTTTAAGTTCAGGTCTTGAGTGATATCCTCCCCTCCGCGAGTATCCGGCTTGGAGGGATAGGGAATCCGGACATAGCTAGTCCTTAAGATAGATGAAGGGTCGCCGCACTGTCCCTCTACCACGGCAACGTGATGGGTGACCTGGGGAGAGTTAATCTCTCTTAGATCCGGTTTAGGCCCAATCTGGTCGTAATCCGTAGCGACTCCCAGGGCGGCGATGCGATCCAAGAGCTCGTTTAGGGAAGAGAGCTCCATTGGATCTAGCTGCTCGGCGAATTTCGAGCTGACGTGAAGATTGCTTTCGATGACCCGAGAGGTCATCGTCGGCGCAGCAGCCGAACAGGCGGTCATAAGGAAACCGCCTAGCCGGAGAGTTTGGCCGACAGCCAAAGCTCCCTTAGCAACGGTGCCGTTTTTAAAGACGGGATGAGGCATCCTTTCTGATGGCGACGGCACAGAGGAACTCTTAATGAAAGAACCAATGTCGGTGTCAAAACTGGCGGATCTCGGGTAGGGGGTCCTGAACTGTGCGTCTAGGTCGGATGGTAACAGGAGGCAGGGGACACGATGTTTTACCCAGGTTCGGGCCCTCTTGATGGAGGTAAAACCCTACGTCCTGCTTGATTAATATTGATGATATGGGTAGTACAAGAGTAGATCTACCACGAGATCAGAGAGGCTAAACCCTAGAAGCTAGTCTATGGTATGATTGTTGTTCATCCTACGGACTAAAACTCTCCGGTTTATATAGACACCGGAGAGGGCTAGGGTTACACAGAGTCGGTTACAATGGTAGGAGATCTACATATCCGTATCGCCAAGCTTGCCTTCCACGCCAAGGAAAGTCCCTTCCGGACACGGGACGAAGTCTTCAATCTTGTATCTTCATAGTCCAGGAGTCCGGCCGAAGGTATAGTCCGGCCATCCGGACACCCCCTAATCCAGGACTCCCTCAGGGTGATTCACCTGGTATAGGAAAGAACAGGGGGTTAAATACCCGGTTTTAGACCTGATGGGGTAAATGGGCCGTTTTGTGAAATCCTAGGGGGTTAAGTGGACTTCTTTCCACCAATAAGGGGCAAACAAAAGAAGGTGGGCAAAGGAAAGAGTGGCGTCATGGGCAAAGCGTCTCTCGCTGCTTGATGGATGGCCTTCGATCTCTCGGCATGTCCACTTTGATTAGGTTGTCGTTGAGGGTTGGAAGGTGCCCGATGTCTTGTGTCGAGCTGTTCTTGTCGGGGGTCTCTTGGCGTAGTAGCAATATCGGGGTTTGTGGATGTTGTGTATTCGAAAAGTCTGGGAGGGGCCGCATGTGCTGTTGTGGGGTTTCTTGCCATGTGAGGAGTTAGTCCATGCTCCTTTTGTATTGGTTTTCGTCCGGTTTTCCGTAAATTAACTGGGCAATTCTATTTTTCTTAATTAATCGACGAGACAAAACTTTTGCCTCTGTTTCAAAAAAAAAGATATAGACGGATCAGACGGCTGCGGACCCGGCTGAGCTTTGCCAAAGACCAGCCGGATGACGCCTAGCATCGGCCATAAAAAAGCATATTTTGACCTCGTCGCCCCGTGAGGCTTCTACATGGAGATTGAGAAAACTCGTCCATGCATGCGCTTTTACATGGAGCTTAAGAAAACTCATCCATGCATGCAAATGACACTAAACCACCCACCAACTATAAATGCTCCATATGTTGTCCCTCTATGGTTTGATCTAGATATTAATACTTTGCTCACTTGCTTCAATTAAATTTAGTGCAAAGTCGAGGAGAGCACAACACCATATCCATTTGTGGCTATTGCGGTCTTAAGAGGATCAGGGACGAAGCTAGAAAAAAAAAGTTGGATGGGGTTCATCCTTCTATTAATGTTAGTGACTAGTACTAAATTAGTGAAGGATTTTCAGATTTTATTGGGGTCAACTGACCACAATGCCTATGAGGCAGCTATGTCCCTGAAGAGGATGCACTGCATACGTGTTATGATATTCTCACAGGTCGTGGGCGAAATCCGCTAGGGCGTGCCATGCAAGCCGTGCAACGCTCGACTCATGATGTCAACAAATAGATCGCAGAGCATATATGAATAAGAATTATGCAACAAGGAAACCAAATTGATCTCAAAAAAATCCATAGATAGATCTGATCATAAAGTAACAATTTATCACACCAACATATTATATCAGATGGATCACAATCATGTATGGCAGCTCACGTGATTCGTGAAATGAGAAGCAAGGGAGAGAAAATCAACTAGCTATTGTTATGGACCCACACTCCAAAGGAAACAACTCACGAGCAATCATGCTGGCCTTCAAGATGATGGAGATGGCCACCGAGATGATTTACCACTCCGACTGAGTTCCGGAAAAGGCCTCTAGATTGGATCACTTCGTAACAGAGAGGTCCTGCGGCAAAAACAGAAAGATTCCTCGATATGTAGGGTTTTCATGAAGAACGAAAAATAAAGTCGTAGAGAGGCGATGTAGTGCAGCCACAAGAGGCCCACACGTCTGTACCATGCAACCACCTTAGCTGTTTGGGGCCCACATGACTCCCCCCAGGTGGAGTCCATGTCGTCCAAAAGCTTCTCGATGGAAAATATTTTTTGGATTTTTTTTCAGGAATTTTTAGAGCTCCACAAAATTGATTTTCATGAAAGTCCAAAAACATGTAGAAAATAGTACAGACACTGGGTACTGAGTTAATAGGTTGGTGCAAAATGATACACATAACAATGCCAAAGTGATATAAACATAGCAAGAAATAAAAAAAGATACAGATATGTTTGAGACGTATTAACTGTGCAATGCTTGATTCCTCGTGTCGGTAGAGGGAAAAGGAAAGATTCATAAAGGAGAACATGGCAGCGGTAAGCCAACGACACAAATTATAGAGAGCACAGCGAGTAGTGAGGAAATGAAAATAGGAGCCGTGTTGCATGAGAGGTGTACGAAGTCCACGCCACACCACGATGTATATGTAGTCAGTTACCTGAAGCTTTGCAACATTTATGCTTGGGTGCCCGTTCCCTCAGGAGGTCTGGTACGAGGTCCTTCTTGGGTATCATCTTCATCCCTTCGTGCTTGTGGGGCTTGAGTAATTATCGGACTGTGGCTAGCGATTGTCATTGCAGTTCCATCATGGTTGAAGGTTGGGATAAGTTCTGTTGTTCTCCTAACCGCTCGTCAAATTTGGCTAGAACTTGGTAGTAGGGTTTTCGATAGGGTGGCTTCTATGCCCCCCAGTGTGATTGGCAAGATCAGAGCTGATTTGGCAATGCGGAAGTTATCTAGAGCTGGGCCATGTGGTGGTGGCGGGGCTCTAGGAGGATAGTCGCTTATGCGTCCAGGCCGGTGAGTGCCGCTCGATCCCCACCTGTAAGTTGGGGTCCACTCGCGGGGCTCATGGCTTGCCTGCGATGTGTGACGTGTCTGCGTTTCGCGTTGTGGTGGGCGTGCTCATCTGCTCACGACATCTCCCATGCATGTGCTCTAGATACCAATTGCCACACCCAGAAAGGGGATCGAGGGGATTTGGGGTGACAAACTCAAGCCAGGGTTTGTGGGATCAAGATCATATATTATATTTTTAACACGAATATACTAGCAAATATCCATTCCAGTTGTATTGTACAAGAGTATAGGATAATAGAGAATTCTCTGGAGATAGGAATGAGTTACAATATAGCCATGGCTTTTTTTTCGAAAAAACAATATAGCCATGGCTAAGACAGGAAGATAAACAGTAACGGTTACATATGAAATGCTACAGTAACGGCGAGTCATACGAGCCGTTAGATCTTCTTTAACTGATCTTCTCTGCGTCGTTGGATAACTGAACCGGTAAGAGCTCTTCTAAAGAATTAGACACCCAACTTCAGTCTGACAACATGGTCATAACGCCGCCATGGATGCTGATGTCGCATTGATGCTCATCAAGCTGGCCAAGACTAATGATGCTTCCCTTTAGACACAGGATGAAGTACTCGTCGATGAGGGCCCGCTGGTCTTCGGAGCTGGCGGCAAACGTGACAATGCCACTGCTGCCCTTTGAGCTTGTCATCGTCTCGCATCACGCAACCTAGCTCTGATGCCAATTGTCGCCCCTAATTAACCTTGAGCTCTATTAATGGCAGATGAACACAAGAGAGTGAGATTTTGTGCAGCATGCACCTGTGCTGCTTTTCTTCCTTCACTATTTATTCTGTTGAAATACAAACTTGTTGTGGTGTTGCTCCATCTACCGGATTGTGCCATCGCACAATCGTTAGCACGCTAGCACGCAGCGCACAGGCTTACAACTACTCCTCAGATCGCATGAGGACCGCGTCCTCAGGCCCAAGCTAACAGAAAGTGCTGAAAAATATAGCTAACTACCGAAACGCTGCCATGGCAACAGAATCGAGCCTAAAAAATGCTGTCATGGCAGCCTAAAAACTCTGTCATGGCACAAAAAGGAGATTGGTCTTGTCAAGGTAGACTATGTGCTAACAGCCCCCTCCCCCGCCACCACCACGGCCAAGGCCGTCTGCGGCAGGGGTGCTTTTTCCGAGGAGCCAGGTTTCGCTACGGAGCCGCCCCAGGAGCACGTTTTTTGCCACCTCAACGGTATCATTTTGTGTAGCTAAACTAGAGGATACTTGCTTCTGCTGGAAACTTGCCAGGTTCCACTACTTAACCATAACTGTGCACAGCAGCCTTTTCTGCATCAGCTGCATGTGGATTGCAATTGTGTTAGAAACTTTGATTATGCCATCGGTCTAATTACATGTCCAGGAAAAACACATATACTTCATCTTTTGTCCATTTCGTATATTGTTCTTATGAAAACATTTCAGTCATATTGTTCTTGCCGGTGGGCATTGGGTCCTCACCCATGCGTTTTCCTTTCCTGGTTTCTGGTTTATTCATGTCTTGCTTCCCATTGAATTAGTATACATGTGGAAGTACAAAGAAAGAAAACATTTGTTGATCTCGGGAGGGTTGGGTAAATAAAACCTGAATACATTGGTTGTTACAGGTGACCAAGATGACAACACGAAAAAAGTAAGCAAGCAGGGATACTCTTCCCGGGTCATTGTCTCGTAAATGACTAGGGAAAATGTTGTAACGAACAACCATCTCCGTTATTTGAAGCCATAGAAGCATTAGATTTAGATATTGCAGTGGTAGAATAGACTAAAGCCCCAGGTGAAGTCATGAACTTCCTTGTTTGTTCTTTCCATATGGTCTATGTCTGCTTAATTGGTGCTATTATTGTTGTGACGAACAACCATCTCCGTTATTTGAAGCCATAGAAGCATTAGATTTAGATATTGCAGTGGTAGAATAGATTAAAGCCCCAGGTGAAGTCATGAACTTCCTTGTTTGTTCTTTCCATATGGTCTATGTCTGCTTAATTGGTGCTATTATTGTTGTGCAGACAAAAGGAGGCTGTGCCTGGTCAGTTTGAATGTCATGTTCTGATTATGTCAAAGGATAAAATTGCATTGCTACTACTTGTTGAACCATCATGGTGTATTGTGGACTGCCATTTCCCCTGGAAGTGATACTCCCTCCAATCCAAAATAAGTGTCACGGTTTTAGTTCACGGCACTTTGGATCGAAGGGAGTAACTCAGGGAGATGATTCTTTCTAAAAATCTCTAGCTGCTCACCCTACTATGCTTGCGTGAATGCCCTCTTCTTTTTTATTAATGTCACACTCATCACCCCTTTAAAAAAAGGGACGCACATGGCTGCACACATGGCGCACCAGTGTTCATCTTAAAACAACACTGGGGACGGTTCAAGCTATTGGCCTCCATGGCCATATACAGAAATCGAACAATGAAGAAAAAAAAGGATCAGCAAGACATGTACATGAAGAAATCATGTGGTATCCTGGGCGCCGCCCAGCGAGTCTCTTCCTAAAGGAACCCAAGGAAGCTGGTCAAACTGGTCGGTGCTTTGCACGAACATGTAGAGGGAGAAGATGCACAGAGCTGGCAAAGACAACAAATGGAAATGCAGAAGGTGTTACGCCAGCAGATCTGAAGCATGCGCAAGTAAATACTCCCTCCGGTCCTTTTTACTCTGCATATTAGAATTCTCTGAAGTCAAACTTCACAAAGTTTGACCGTATTTATATGAAAAAATATCAACATCTACCATGCTAAAGTTATACAATATGAAACTTTAAGTCATAACACATCTATTGATATTGATTTCAGATTGTGAATGTTGGTACTTTTTTCTATAAAGTTGGTCAAACTTTACGAGGCTTGACTTCAGTCAAATCTTATATGCGAACTAAAAAGGACCGGAGGGAGTACAGTACTATCAAGCAGCGTGGTCGAATTACCAGCATAAGCAATAGCAGCGCCTGAGACAACCCTTCCCAAAGCTGCTAGGAAATACAGAGTAAAAACCACCTGCAATGCAAGGATGCAGATCTTACAGTGAGCTAAAGTACATGTATGAAAGCCCTATAGCACATAGCTGATGGGTCAAACATCAGAACTGCATTAGAATGAGGAGAGAAATTTGATCTCTTTTCTCCGTGCCCTTTGTATTGCAAGAACAAATTTGGAAACATCCAAAACTGTAATTTTCACAGAGAATCTCGACAAGGTATTAACAAGCAAGGGCTGTTAACATACAAAAACTGACCGAAGATGATTATTTCTCTGCCTCAATAGTTCCTCCAGAGAGAACATATGAAGTCGAGTTCTGAGAATACCTTGAACAAGAGTTTCTTGTCGTGTCCAGTCGCAGCCACCCTCAATACAGATTCCGCAGCTCCAATTGTGTTAGCCAAGGATGCAACTATGCTATTTGCCATCTCTTGAGAAATCTGCCACTCAAGAGGATCCACAGGCACCCTACATGCAGAACCATTTGCAGCAAAATGAGTTACTTTGAAACAACTGGGATAAAAATAACGATATGCAAATCAGCAGTCATCACTAACTGAAGAATATGTTGCCACCATCAGTGACATATCCATTATTAAAAAAACAGATAATGAAGATGTACAAGAAAAGAACAAAACAGAAACATGATCTTTACCATCCAAAATAAACATGTATTTTCCCCTAATAAAACCATTTCCTTATTTGTATTGTTAGTGTGAAGAAATTGCCAGCTACAACAGTGCATACAATTTGTTAGTTAAGAAGCCATTAGTGAATAAATAATAAAAAGGTAGGACC
This sequence comes from Triticum urartu, assembly GCF_003073215.2. Taxonomy (NCBI): domain Eukaryota; kingdom Viridiplantae; phylum Streptophyta; class Magnoliopsida; order Poales; family Poaceae; genus Triticum; species Triticum urartu. The sequence goes on along the minus strand of NC_053027.1, from coordinate 48,535,270 downwards.
TCTAAAAAATGCATAATTAACCCAACTTGCTACAAGAAGCCTCAGAAATTTGGACGAGCTTGCTAAATAGGGACTATTGTTGCTTGGACCTTGCAGACTAGTATCTAACAAAGTAAAGTAGTACGAAATTCATCCTTCCAGGGAGGAGCACCATCAGACACTTCAGGGCGCGTTCACTAAATCTCCAGCTGCCAGCTTCTCCAACTCTGGGTCCCGAGCTGGACCGAACCACCTAAGTCCTGATGTTGATAATGAGAAGTTGGCGCTCGCTTTAGTGCAAAATTTGAGGAGTTGTAGAAGATGGCAAAACCAAACTCCTCCAAAACAGCGAAGCAAGAGTTGGTGGAAATTACAGCGCCATGCCACCAGCAAGTGAGAACTCATACCGATTCTCTCCACCCCCTTTCTCTCCCGTTCAGGTAAAAAGAAGATTCTCACCCATCCCCTCTTCCCCTCCCTCCCCCTCCCCCACCCCTGCTCGAGCTCCACCACCCCCACCCACCGCCCTGCCGTCCTTGCACGGTCACGTCAGCCCGCTCACCTTTTTCCACGCCCCAGCTCGCCTTTGTCCTCAGCACCGCTCGCCCTTGATCTACCTGGCGCGGCCAGCCTGCTCCTACCACGTGTGCGGGTCACGGGCACAACGTGCTCCGCGTGCACGGGCGCCATCGAGGCCGACCTCTCCACCCGTGCGTCACTGGATCCATTGGAGGTGAGCTCCTCCAGCAGACTCTACACTGCACACGCTGTCCAACCTCATCGTCCTCTCTGCTCCGTCTTCGTCTACATGATAGCTGGGATCAGCCACCCATTTCCTTGATTGTTGGGCTGAAAGCCCAGGTTGATATCCTTCCGAGCCAGGCCACATACAAGGCAAATGGGCTGCCAACCCAGGCCAGTGCTAACGATGGAGAAGCTGTGCTCCCGAATGTATCCCCTCAACTCCGGTTTTTGGACGGGAAGCTGGGCTAGAGAGTTGAGGAGTTGGAGGGTAACCAAACACACCCTTAAGCTGCACTGGTTTGACATGATGATATAAATGGTTTTATATGACAGTTTTATTTTTGCCAAATTATAATATCAGGAAACTGAATCCCATGAAGCAGGGACGGATCATAGGCGCATTCTTCTTACTGCCCCTTGGATAATTGCCAAATGCATAGGCTGAAGGGTCTACACATGTTTGTACCATTTGGAAAATTTGGACAACTTGGTATTCCATTCAATAAGTCAAAAGAGGACTTAGCATTCTATTCCATAAGTAATAGTTCAGCAAAGTAATTTACCAACAGACAAGTAGAAGTGGTGATGTAAGTATTAGGAAATATGCAACTTGTATTTCTAGGGGGCCAAAGGCCAACACACACACACACACACACACACACAATGTACGTGTGGTAAATATCACAACATTGAGTTTGGAGAGATAAAATCCATGGTGCGCTCTAGTCTGGGCCTTCGTAAAGAAAACCACCAACTGTAGCTCAGGAAGGCACATACTGAAGAGCAATAACCTAAACATGATATTTCCTTTGTGAGCATCTATATTCTTTACTGTTTGTGCACATACATTTTATTGTCATATTAAAACTAGCAGAATACCAAGCTAAAGGAGAGCAAATTGACATCCAAAAAGAGTGACAAAAGAACATGGACAGCGGAGGAGAAGTTACTATTGGCATTCTATATGAAATGAATGATTCGTCTTGGAAATAGATACTGGTACCAGTCCAGATATCTTACCTACATTGAGAAGGAAATGGCTGAAGTACTACCACATGCTGATCTTAAAGAAAATCCGCATATCAAGTCTATAGTTAAGATTTTGAAGAAGCAACTTTCATATGTTCTAGAAATTATGCAAAATGGCACTGGTTTGGATGCGATGACGAGAGGAAGGTGGTAAGTGGAGATAGAGAGACGTATATGGGCTGGGCAAAGGTAAAATATGTTCATTCAATATGTAAAGCAAGCTGCTCTGTTTCATGTTTTTTCATTACAATTCAGTTTCTAATGGAAATTCATGCTCTTTTTTGTGGTCCCGTGAGGGAGCAGGTCCTCTGTACATGAAGCCTATGGTTAATTTTGACAAGCTATATGAGGTCTACGCCAGTGATTCGGCTAAAGGAGGGAGTGCTAAAGGTCCTGGAGAAGAAGAAATTGCAGAAGGTGGATCAACGGTAGATGCAGAAACCTAATAGCCAACCAGACAAGGAGAATCCTCCTGAAACACATGAGAACACAAACCCATCCGGTGGTTCTAGGCCTGGTCGTAAGAGAACATACCCTAATGATGATGCACTTGAGTCAGGTCTTATAAGCATGTGCAATACAACTGTGAAGTTCTTGGAAGCAGAGCAGGAGAATGCAAAAAACATTAATGGTTTACAGAGGCCATTTATGCATGGAGCTGAAGTTCATGAGCAAACATCAGCCAATAGAACCAAATTACTTGATATCCTCCAAAATCTTTAAGATCTCGGTACTGAAAAAGTTGCTATTGCTGTTCGTGTCATTGGGGGTGATCCTGGAAAGACAGAATTTTTCATCAAGTTGCGTGATGATTACAAAGTGGTGTTTGTTCGCCAGGAGCTTGAGGTGGCCAAAAAATAAGTGGATGTCCAGATTTAGGAGTCCACACTCGCAGTTTTGATTTTTAGTTCAGGACTACTAATTGTTTGCTTTTAAACTCATTGTTTGCAACTATTGACGCATGGCAATTTATTTTACATTGTCTTTACGGTGCACCAGTAGTTCAGTTTTGGAGATATGTTGCATCTTCAGTCCATGTTAATACTCTTGGAAAATGATATATTCATATGTTTCATCAAGTAGTGGATTGCCTGATACTTGCTCCATGTCTTTCTTCATATCCTACTACATGGGTATGTGTTTTGATGATCCATGTCTTGCTTCAATTCCTACTAACTGGGACTGTTTCTTGATGATCTGATTGGAAATTGTTTGCTGCCTCAGGTTAGTTGGCCTGAATAGGGGAGGAAGCTGAAATGGCTTGCCTTTCAGCTAACACAAGATTAATTGCAGCAAGTGCACGTGTGTACACTGGCCATCACGTGTTTGGTTGGGGGTAATTAGAGTCAGGGAATGGGAATTAAATGGGTATGAGACTTCAAATCTATTGTTTGGTTAAGGGGATTGGGAATTTATAAAGGAATAGGGATGGGACTTGAGACCCCAACTCCCATCGTTTTATTAACAGGGGAGGAGGTGGGAGTTGAGAGGGAATTGTTTCAGTGAGTCAATCTTAACCCTTCATCATAACTTATGTTCACTTCCCTGGTCTAGTCCCTCGTCATTCCCATGAACCAAACAAGGGAATAAAAATTCTTCTCAAATTCCGACACATAATTCCTATCATGCATCAAACAGGGGATTGGAAATAAAACGACTCATCCCATGTCTAATCTCAATACAACTTCCTACACTGAACTCATATTCCCCTTCTCAAATATTGCCAAACGCGCTGACATGTGAAGTTGCAGACCTAGACAATACAGCCGATTCAATTTGTAGCTACTCAAAGCGTATCTGAACAACTCCAATTCCTAGACCCACCAACCAAACAAAGGAAACTAATTCCCTGTCAAATTCCCACCCCAAACCTCCCCTCCCATAAATTCCCATTCCCTTTTCCCTTAAACTACCAAACACGCCGTAGAAAAAAAAAGGCGGAGCTGAGGCACGGAAGAGACGAGCCGCGCGAGGGGCGAGGGAGGCACTCACGAGATGTGTAGGTGGCGGAAGAGAAGGCCGAGGATGGAGAGGGAGCAGAGGAGGACGAGGAGCACGTCGGCGGCGAGGGACACCGCGCTCGCCCGCCGCACCGCGCAGTGGTAGTAGACCAGCCCCCCGCAGACCGCGCCCACGGCCCAGCGCCAGGATCCTCCCGCCCCCATCGCGGGCGTGGCGTCGACCAAGCTGCCCCCGCCGCCGGCTCGGCTCTGGTGGTGGTGGCGTCCGTCGGTCGCTCTCTCTCTCTATCACACGCGCAGGACACGTATCTTGGACTTGATTGTCATGGGCCGTGATCTTAATTCGGATGGACGCCATAAGCGGGCCAGGGAGGTTCTGTTCGGCGCATGCTGCGCAAAACTTGGGGGAGCCCAGATCGGGCAAGGCCACTGCCTCTCTTTTTTTACTTTCCCTTTTTTTATTTTTCTTACTATTGTTTACACATACAAAAACTCTAAACACACACACACACAGATATATATATATATATATGTATGTATGTATGTATGTATGTATGTATGTATATCATGCTCTTGAAAAATGTTGATCATGTATATGGAAAATATATACAAAAAATATACAATGTGTGTGAAAAAAGTTCATCATGTATTTATAAAATATGTTAAATCAGTATTTGAAAAATGTAAATCAAGCGTTTGAAAAATGTCAAATGTGTATAGAAAACAATGTTGACCATCTATTAAAAAATGATGAAAAATATTATGATAATGCAGATGAAAACATTAATCATGAATTTAAAAAATGTTGAACAAGTATTTCAAAAATGTTAATAAAGGATTAGGAAAATGTTAAATGTGTATAGAAAAAATGTTGACCAAGCATGCAAAAAAAATGTTAATCTTGCATTTGAAAAATGTTGACAAAATATTTACAAAATTTTAAAGGTTAATAGGAAAAATGTTGACTGTGTATTAAAAAACTATTAATCTTGTATGTGAAAAAAGTTGATCAAGCATTTGAAAAAAGTTTAAAGTGTGTATAGGAAAAATGTTGATCAAGTATGCAAAAAATGATAGTTTTTTATTTGAAAAATATTGACAATATTTTATAAAAAAATGATGACTAAGTATTAAAAAATTAAATATGTATTGCAAAAAAATGTTGAAATTATACAAGAAAATTGTTCTTGACATATACAAAAAATTAGAATGAATACCAAAGGAAAAAATGATGAAAATTGAAAAAAACGGATAAAAAGGAACATGGAAAAACTGAAAAACAAATCCAAAAAAGAATTAAAAACTAAAAAAACCAATAAGGAAACAAAGAAAAACAAATAATATTGAAAACCAAGAAAAAACTAGAAAACAAAGAAAAAAGAAGAAGAAATGAGAAATAAATAAAAGGTGGATAAAAACCATGAAAGATACAAAGACAAAAAAACACATGGATAACGAAGAAGAAATAAGGTAAACCAAACCAAAAACAAAAGTATATGAAAAAGGTAAAAAAAAAGGAGAATACAAAAAATCCAGATGATTTACCGCAAGTTTTTTTTTGAATAAAAATGATTTATCACAAGTTGATCGAGCCTCATGTCTTAACATGAACACGATGTTGGTGCGATGGCTAGAATCACCCCATACCATCAAATCCACCAGGGATCGGTTCCCTGGGAGCTCTGTTTCCCTCCCTATTTTTCTTCCTATGCGCTAATGGGAGCGCGCTTTCAGCCACAGCCTCGTGTCGCGTGCTAGGAACTCTCTCTGAATTTTATTTATTTATTTTCGTATGCGTTTTTGGCTTTTAGATCATTTTTATGGTTTTTTCTCTGCTTTCTCTTAGGTTTTGAAAAAAACATTTTTTTCATGAAAAAACATGTTTTCTTTATTTTCTTTTGCGAGAGGAACATATTCATTTCTCGTGGAGGCACAGATTTGTTTCCGCGAATCGTGCCTCATGGAAAAGAAAAAATGTGTGTTTCTTTTTTTTCACAAGACACACATATTTACTTCTCGTTGAGGCACGAATTTGGTTCCGCGAGAAGCACATTTGTGCCTCTCGAAGAATGAAAAAGATTTCTTCTGCGAGAGGCATAGATTTACTTCTCATAAAGGTATGGATTTGCTTCCGCAAGAGGTATATTTGTGCCTCTTGGAAAACAAAAAAAATGCATTTTTTCACGAGTGGCACAGATTTACTTCTCGTGGGTGCACGGATTTGTTTCCGCCAAAGGCACTGATTTACTTGTCATGGAGGCACGGATTTGGTTCGCAAGAGGCACAATTATGCCTCCTGGAAAAGGAAAAAAAACACGTGTGTTTTTCTTCCGCAATAGACATAAATTTGTTTCTTATGCAGGCACAGATTTCTTTCTCGAAAAAGGGAAAATTAAAGAAAAAATGTGATATTTTCCTTTTCAAGAAGCACGGGTCTACTTCTCACGGAAAAAAATTATGCCTCCACAAGAAACGAATTTGTGCTTTCCAAGAAAGAAAAAAGATCTCATGAAAAAAGTTCATGATGCTTCTGGTAAAAGCGGATCTATGCCTACACGAGTAGGAAATTTGTGCTTCTCATGGAAACAAAAAAATGAAGCAAAAACACTTGCGATTTTTTTCCTTTCCAAGAATTACAGTTGTGCTTCTCGCCAAAACAAATCTGTATTTCTTGTGGAAGCTCACTTTTTTCATGCAAAAAAGATCATTGAAGCTCACTTTTTTCATGCAAAAAAGATCATTTTCGTGATTTTTTTTCTTCAAAACATCAGGAAAAGCAGGCGTAAACCGAACAGCCAAAAAAAGAAAAAAAAACAACTAAAAACCCGAAAACGTGAACAGAAAAATAAAAATAATGAAAATGTGAAGGAGCACCCAGCACACGACACTGCTGGTGGTTGGACGCACCACTTGGCGTGCTCTCAGCCCCAAAAAATGACCCTTGCAGGGCTCCTACAATGGGTATCCTTTAGTAAGTTGTTCTCACATTTTTCTCTGGTTGGTCGCAAATCGAATGTCCTTTGGTGGGTCACTCTTTCGAGGTCTTTTAACTAGGTTTTGGTAGGTTTTCAATTTAATTTTTGGGCCTTTCCTTCATTTTTGTTGCTTCCTTTTCCTTTTCATTTCTTAGAATACAAAAAACTTCTTTTGCATGGAATACAGAGGCATAAGCATTTTGTGAACTTACATGAACATTTGCGAAAAATAGTTGAACAATTTTTTAACTGCAACAGAATTTTTCTAAAATACACTAAAACTTCATTAAAATTTCTAAGAATTATTCCTCGTGCTAAATATATTTTTCATGTATTTTTAAATCATGCTAGAATTATTGGAAAAAGTTTAATATGTATTTTGAAAATATTGAACATGTATTTGAAAAAAATTCAACACGTATTAACAAGTTTTACAAAAAAATATCTATGAAAACCATCTATTTATTTAAAAAACCAAATTTTATGAAAATATAGGTAAATTAGAAAAAATAGGAAAAGTATTAGTTCATGTAATTAATTTGTATTATAATTTAGAAAAATGTTCATTGTGCCTAAGAAAAAAAAGTTCAGTGTTATTTGAATAAATGTTCATCGTCTATTTGGAAAATGTTCAACATTATTAGAAAAATGCTTGTCATTATTTTAGAAAATGTCAAACGTGTATGACAAGGTGGCCAATATTGATCTTGTTGTTGTGTATTAGAAAGTATTCAACATGTATTTAAAAAATTCCCAAGTATAAAAATATGTGAACCAATTCCATGTATTCGTAAAAAAATACATTTCTTTAAAAAGGAATAAAAAATAAAATGTAAACGAAAAACAGGAAAGGGGGAATGAAATAATGAAAAAGAAAAAGAAATACCAAAAGGAAGAAAAACAGAAAGAAAAGAAATGCCCGTTGGCGCCGCCCCATGTCCTCCCCATCTTCGATGGCCTTTAGGTCATGGAGGTGCGGAGGATCTCGGCACCCCGCCGGCGGGTGGGACCCTATCCTTGTTCTCGTTAAGTTCAGCGTCTTGGTTGGGGCTGTGTGGCGACGGCGATATCCCTTAGTAGGAATAATGTCTCCCACGTTCTATCCACGTTCCAATGGTGTGTCTAGCATTGCTGGATGGCGTGTGGAGGTGTGTCTTCGTAGAAGCTCGTGAGATTTGGCTGATGCTGGTCTACGTAGGATCAGTTTGGATCCGATCTTCGTTTGTCTTCGTTCGGGCGTTTACATGTTTGATCCTTCTGACCCACGAGTTTCTTCATAGGCGATGGTTGGTTTTTTTTTGAGACAACGTCGCGAAGCTTTTTATTATGTCGTCACAATGTTTACAGGGACGAAAGAAGGTCACCCGGATTGCCTAACCACACACGGCGGCCAATCCCAAGTGAAAAAGTATGCTTCGCTAAGTTGTGAGCCTCGAAATTCGAGCTCCTATATTCGTGATTGAAAGAACACAAAGTAAAAGTTTTAGAGTGGTCTATAATCTCACGAATAACAGCACCATAAGTAGCTGCGTTGCCCTTGTTGATATCCTCGATAACCACCTCGCAATCGGAAGATACAAAAATCCTGCGCTCATAAAGATCTTCAGCCAATGCTAGCGACTCCCGGACTGCAATTGCCTCCAGAGTTGTAGGGTCCTCAATTCCCGTAAGAGTAAAAACGGATGCACCCAAAAACAAGCCCTGATGATCCCTGCAAACTGCTGCAACTGCTCCTGCAGCATGTCTTCTGTTAATCGCCGCATCTACATTGATCTTAACCATGTTCTCTGGAGGGGGATCCAGTGATTCGGTCGGGTTTGCACCTCCCGTGGTTCACTTGTTGGCTTCTGTAGCACCTGAAGATCACTTATAAAGGAGTTTACAAAAGCATTTGTGGCAAAAGGAGTCTGATGTATATCCTCGTGAATCACTTTCCTTCTAGCGTACCAAATTGCCCAAAGTGTAATGCCCATCCTTGTAAATTCATCATGAGATAGAAGATTTTGCATGTTGAACAACCAGCTTCTAGCACTTGTGTTTGCATCCCTGCTCATCTGCTCCACTATGGAATCCGGCGCCAATGCCCATACTGACCGCGCCATGGAACACTCGAGCAGCCCGTGTCGCCAAGAGTCCGTCGAGCCGCACAACCGGCACGTCGACGTAGTGGCCATATTGCGGTGGTGGAGGAGATCGCTGGTAGGGATTGATTCCCTGGCCAGGCGCCAGAGAAAGACACGGATCTTGTTTGGTACTTGCGTGCGCCACAGCATGGTCCATCCGTTGCTCTCATCGACAATGGATGGTCCTCCCGTCTGATATAACCAATCCTCTCTGGTGAGCTTAGTTTTCAGAATCATTCTATATGCAGAGCGCACAGAGAAATTGCCCCGAATCTCCTTGCTCCAGGCCCAAAAATCATCAACATGTCTCGTACACAACGGTATTTTCAGTATTGCCTCAGCATCTATGGGTATGAAAACAGACCGGACCATCTCCTCCTTCCACGATGAGGTAGTGTGTTCAATCAGCTCGTGCACATACGTTGGAGGATCGGCCACCAGAGATGTCATAGGCTGCATTATATCCCCTCTGGGGATCCAGTTGTGTTCCCATATGAGAGTATCTTCTCCAGTCCCAATCCTACGTATGACACCTTGCTTCATTATATCTCTGCCATACAGTATCGCACGCCATATTTGAGATGGATGTGAGCCCAACTCAGCATGTAGAATATCACAGTGAGGAAAATATGCAGCCTTAAGTATGAGCGAGCTGAGAGTATTGGGAGTTTGAAGAAGCCTCCATGCCTGTCTCGCTAGCAACGCGAGGTTAAAAAGCTCGAGGTCGCGGAAGCCCAATCCTCCCATGTGTTTAGGCCTTGTCATAATATCCCATGCCACCCAGGATGGCTTGCGTTTACCTTGTTTACTGCCCCACCAGAACTGCCTAATTATCAAAGTGACATTCTCACACAGGCCCCGGGGAAGTCTGAAGCATGCCATTGAGTAGACAGGAATTGCTTGAGCGGCTGATTTAATAAGAATCTCCTTCCCCGCTGCTGAAAGAAGCTTCTCCATCCACCCTTTAATCTTCTCCCACACACGGTCACGCAAATATTTGAAGGTACCATTCTTTGAGTGACCCACATCCGTTGGCATACCCAAATATTTATCACTCAATAATTCCTTATGGACTCCCACCGTGTAGGAGTAAATAGCCATGGGTAGCCTAGCCGGCTTCCCCTGGCCCTTCTGAAAAAATTACGAGCCCGTCCGGCTCTCAAGAATCCAAGACATGGGGCCGTCTTCCCCTTGCTGGCTGTCACCCAGGCCGGCTTTCGGAAGGCGGCCCGACTTTAGCCCTCATGAAGAAAGCCATGGGAGGGCCGACTTCGAGAAGCCGGCCGCGAGGAGGCCGACTCCAAGAAGCCGGCTCCCATAAAGCGGTCGAGACCATACCCTCAAAGTTTGCATCCACCTAGCGGCGATGAGACGGGGCGTGGCTACAGTAAAGCCTGCCACCCCCAAATCCCGGAGCACGATCGGCACAGTGCGCCGTACGGGTGACCATGACCCGCCCGGCGCAACACTGTTGCCATGCCGACCCTGATGCCATCCACGACGGACTATCAGCGCGGCCCACGGGCGGTGGGTCCCTTCGGGCAGAGAGACACCCGAAGGCGGCCACACCTCCCCCAGTCGGCCCAAGAGAGAGCCGGCTCCCCGCAGCCGGCTTGCCATCTTCCTCGAAGGAGACGCCCCATTAAGGAGACAAGACGTGGTGAGGCTACAGTAATCGCCCGCCGGGCGGCGGTACTATAGCCACGCCTACCACGACGAAGCCCACGTCACCAAGATGGAGCAACAGTAGCCAGCTGCCGACCAGGTCCCGGACAGTGGGGCCTGCCTGTCGACCGAGGAGCCGGCAGCCGGCGGGACCCACCAGTCGGCGGGCCCCAGCAGCCGGCACAGAAGCCGGCGAGCGCAGTCACAGACGGCTGGGCCCCGCGCCCAGTCGGATTACCATTGTACCCCCGGGGGGGTAGGCCTATATAAACCCCCCGGGGCACCCATGCAAAGGGTTGGACCCCCAGCTAGTTTTAGACACCACACAAGGAGAAGAAGCAAGCTAGCCGTGCCCTTCTTCCTCCTCCCACCGAACAGCTCAAGGAGCATTGTGTAGCTACTTGTCCATCTAGTGATCATGCGACGACCCCGTAGAGCAGCAGTAGGGGTGTTATCTCCACGGAGAGCCCCGAAGCTGGGTAAGATTCGCCGGCGTGCATGTCTTCGCCTCATCCCGTTTCCAGGCACCGGCGACGTCTTACTGGCTCCCACAATGATAAGCCACCCGTTGGCATATGTCGCACCTACCACCCGACATTTGGCGCCCACCGTGGGGCCAGGTGCACCGTCGTCCGGAGACCTGTTCTGGACGGGAACCCTCTTCCTCCCCAGCGAGCGTAGCCAGCCCGGCACGCCCGATGGCGCTTGCCACGACGCGCTGCAAGGCGTCACCAGCATCTGCGCGGCGAGCAGCCTCGCCAATTTCCTCGACGAAACCCTCATCTCCGACGAGCTCGCCTCCGATGCGGGCACCGACCACCTCGCCAACCTCCTCGGCCAGCTCCATGTCTCCAGCGAGCCCGCTGTGGATCTGGAGTCGGTTGGCTCCACCGACCCGATGCCTGTCGACTCCGACACGGCCTCCTTCGACACCTTCCCCACCAACGTCGCGATCTACAACGACCCGCTTCCTCGGACCGACGGCCGCGATACTGTCACCACCGAAGTGATGGTCGTCGGCCACGGCGGCCCGGCTAACGAGAGCGCCCACGACGCCCCGCACGCAGTGACCCACGACTTGTCCACCCCCCTCCCGGCTGATGTCGACGACGAAGCACTGGAGGTGCGCCGCCTCGCCCTCCTCGCGGAGGGCCGGGGGCTGGCTTCCGTGGGACGCCTCACTGAGGCCTACCAGCGCGAAGCTGACCGCGCCGCCTTCGGCACGCCGGCCCCGGGCGGGCCAAGCCGGGCCGGCATTGTCAAGCAACGCGGCGCCGTCATTGCCGACATGCTGGGAGTCGACCGCCCGGTCTATGCCACTCCGCTCGAGAACTTGCATGCCGCCCAGGCGGCCGTGGACGAGTTGGACGGCTTGGAGGCCGAAGAACTCCCCCACATGACCCGGTGCATCCAGCAACTGATTGACGCGGCCGCACGGCGGCACAAAGCCGACGCCCGCGCGGGAAGCCCTCCCCCGCGCCGAGATCACGGCGCGACGTCCCGGACACCGACTACGAGCAACGCCCGCGCGCAGTGCGAGAAAGAGCCGGCGGCCAGCCGAAGCCGGACCTGAATCTCCATCGAGCGAGACGCGGACGGCCATCGCCGAGCCGTGGAATGGCGGGGCAACCCGCCTCCACCTCGACCCCGTGGAGAGAGATATCCCACCCTGCCACCAGTGGCGCACCCGACTCTCAGCGGCCGACTAGGTCGCCGCAAAGGAGTCGGCGAGAACGACGCCCGCCATCGGACCGACTGCCTGGCGCGATCCTTGGCGCTGGAAGAAGAAGACGATGTCGGCCCGCCTTGTTTCGGCCCCCGCATCCGCGAGGAGCCTTTCCCCAAAGGGTTCTCGCTCCCAAGAGACACGCCCAAGTACAACGGCTCCGTGAAGCCGGAAGATTGGTTGACCGACTACTCCACGGCGGTCAGCATAGCCAACGGCAACCGGCGCGTTGCCGTGAAGTACGTGCCCCTCATGCTGCAAGGCACGGCACGGACCTGGCCCAACGGCCTCATCCTCTCCGGCATCAAGCCCCGACTGGTCGTACCACTGGAGCATTCAGCCGGCTGTTGGCTCGATGAGCTGCCGGCTGTCCTCTGGAGTCTGCGCACTACCCCAAACAAGTCAACCGGCTTCACTCCTTTCTTCCTCGTGTACGGTGCCGAGGCGATCATCCCAACCGACATCGAGTTCAACTCGCCCCGGGTAACCATGTACACGGAGGCGGAGGCCAAGGAAGCACGAGAAGACGGTGTCGACCTGCTGGAAGAAGGCCGGCTGTTAGCCCTCAGCCGGTCTGCCATCTACCAGCAGGGTTTGCGCCGCTACCACAGTCGGAAGGTCAGGCCAAGATCTTTCCAAGAGGGCGATCTTGTGCTCCGGCTGATCCAGCGAACAGCCGGCCAGCACAAGCTCTCGGCCCCTTGGGAGGGCCCCTTCGTCATCAGCAGAGCTCTAGCCAACGACTCCTACTACCTAATCAACGCGCAGAAGCCCAACGCACGCAAGAGAGACGACTCCGGCAAGGAGTCGGAACGACCATGGAACGCCAACCTCCTTCGAAGATTTTACAGTTGAAATGCAGTATGTATCACGCTAACTTTTGTACTAAATACGAGACAATAGGCCCCCCGAGGAGGGCTCGGGGACTTCCATCTTTTATCTATGAATGAAAAGTATCATGCTTATGACCTTGTCATTTCATTTACTTGTTCCGTCCGACACCGGGTTCGACTAGTCGGCCCGGGGACTGGCCGACTGGAGTTATATTAGAAGTCCTACCCGCGGTCAGACAAGTAGTGTGCCGACACCCAGGCTTAGCTCTTGCCAAAGTCGCAGTTCGAAGAACCGGCTGTCCGGCTGGCAAGAGTCAAAAGCAGGAAAGGATGCCCACATGAAAAATGGCCAGGGACCAACGGACTAATATAACGAAAGCCGGTTTGCCGCCTACCACCGACCGACTACCAAAGTAGCCAGCCGGCCGGTTTCCATTCACTTCACTTCAATCCAAGAAAGCTCGAGTACTTGCCTCGCCAAAGAGGGAAGGCGGCAAAGGAAAAAGCCTAAGGATAAAAAAGCATACGCGAATGGAAACCAAACATGCACATAATAATATTTACATAAAAGACCTCCAAGAGGCCAGCATTCAACATAGTTTGGATACACCCCCAGTGGGTGGAACTGCGAAAGCTTAATAAAGATTGTTCAAAAGGCAACAAGCAGGAAAAATAAGGACGGCAGGTCAAGCTGGCGGAGCGACCGACGAGTCGGGCTGGTCGGCGGAGACGGTTGTGCCGGCTGAAGGAGTGGCCGGCTGGCGAACCTCGGCTTGATCACCGCCTCCCGCAGAGGGCGCGCTTCCACACGCCTCGTTGCTGGAGGCACAGCCTGAGGCCGGCCGGTTGTTCCACTAGCCGGCTCGACGTCTTCACCGTCCTCTTCTTCGTCATCCTCGCCCTCGTCGCTGGAGGCGATCTCCTCTGCCGAGTCCTCGCCCACCGCCGGGTTCAGCCCGAACCACTCCTCCGGCTGGGCAACGCCGTCATCATTGATTTCAGGTGCAAAAACGCTGATGTCGGTGCACTCGGCGATCGTCGAAGCACGCTGGGCGATAGCCGGCCGCACCTCCTCCAGCTCCGCGTCGGCCTCTAGCCGCCAAGTGCGCAGCTGGTCCAGGTTCAGCCCTGGGTACCAAGCTCGAACGAACTCCAACGCCCGCCCGGCTCCAAGACGGGCCGCCGACGCCTTCTAAGCTTCAAAGCGACCGACTACGACCTCCAGCCAGTCGGCAGTCCGGCTTGGGGTGCGGGGGATCGTCTCGCCGGGCCAGAGGGCGGCCAACACCTGCGCCCCGGCACGTTGGAGCCGGCGAAGCATCCGGTGAGCCGGCTGCAGCCGCGCTTGGACAGCCAAGAGCTGCTCCTCAAGCGTCCGATTCGCGCCCGACGCGATGTTGACCCCCGCCTGACGGCGCGCCTTGCGATGGGCCTCGATGGTTTGGGCGGCGAAGGCGGAGTAGCCGGGAAAGTAGTCTACACAAGAAAATAGGCAGCAGCACAAGTCAGGCCAAAAACCAGGCGGCAAGGGGCAGGAGAGGAGCGAGGAAGGCGGCTTACCGTCGATCAAGTCCTCGATGCGGCCGAAGCCTTCATCCAGCGCTCGCCGGGTCTCAACCCAGCTCGCCGCCTCGGTCTCAAACTCTGCCTTCAGGGCGGCCTCGCTATCCCGCGCTTTCTGCAGGGCCGCCTTGTGGCTCTCCTCTTGGTCAGCCAGCTTCTTGGCCAGGCGGTCATGCTCCTGGACCAAGGCAGCGTACTCAGCATCCTTGGTACGAAGGGCGGCCTGCGCTTCGCTGAGCTCCCTCCTCAAGTCGGCGTTGGCCCCTGAAAGCACGAAAGACGAAAGAAAAAAAACCAATAAGGAAAAAGTCGTCAAGGAAGATCCGACCCGACTGCTCAGCAGTCGGCCCGAATCTTGGGGACTACACCCAGTGGGTGTGCTGACGCGCCCCCACAGGAGACAGACAAGATCAAGCACTTACTTCGGCTGTTGGCTAGGTCGTCGGTCTTCCGACCCAACTCCTGAGCCTGGGAGTTGAAGGCGGCAGCACGGGAGTTATGATATTCCTGGAAGTTCAGACAGGAAGCAAAAAATAAGGTAGTCGTCAAGAAAGATCCGACCCGACTGCTCAGCAGTCGGCCCGAATCTCGGGGACTACACCCAGTGGGTGCGCTGACGCGCCCCCACGAAAGAAATCAAGAGACCAAAGTGGCCAAGAATGAAAGACTCACCCGGATGGCGGCCCGCGTCGACAGGAACTCCTGGGTGTACTGCTGCAGCAGGGCGGCCTGAGCTTGAAGCCGGCTCCGGACCTCTTGAGCCGCCACATTCAGCTCGCCAGTCCCCCCGCTGGGAGTCCACTCGGACGTGGCGGTGTTGGCCGCCTCCAGAGCCTCCGCCGACTGGCCGACGCCCGCAACTCGGCGCGACTCCGGCGGAGCGGCGCCTCCCCCTGCGCGCCGACGCGTCACTGGCTGCACCTCGAAGCCGGCTCCGTCCTCCGGCTCACCCCCGGCCGGCTCCTCTGGCGCCGCTGACGATTGGCCGCCTTGGCCCGCTCCGGTTGGCGCTGCCGCCGGCGCTCTCCCCGCGAAGACCACGAGGTCCTCCCTCCTCTCCATCAGCGGCGGGTCTTGGACGATTTCCTCCGCCAGGGGCAATGGAGTGTCAGGGGCCACGGCTCGGAGGGGAATGGCGAGCAGCGGAGGCTGGTTACGCGAACCCTCCGCCTCCGTTTCCGCGGTCGCCGCCTCCGCCTGGGCCTTGGCTGCCGCATCGGCCTGCTCCCTCACCGCCTGGGCGGCCGCTTTTTTCGCCACCTCACGCTCCTCCCGCACCTCACGGGCGTTCCGCTCCGTGGCCTCCCTGAGGTAGGCGCGGGGGTCCACGCGGCGAGAGCCCGAAGACCCTCCAGTCGGCCCAACTACGGAGCCGCCCGGACCCCGCTCAAGGGAAAGCGACACCCTGTCCAGCGAGCGGGAAAAGGTTAGGAAGAATGTTCGAACAGGAGAGAACAATGAAAAGCATGCGACCAGGCAATCGACAACTTACGCTGAGACCGCCTGAGGCTGCTTCACCGCCTTGCGGAAGCGGGCCGCTTTCGCGGCCGCCTCATCTCGTTGGGTCGCCGCGGTGGAGGCTTTGGACTTCTTCGGCCGACTGCCGAAGAGGATTAACACGACCCGGCGCTTCTGTGCGCCGCCGCCGGCAGCCGGCGCGGTGGACAAGACCGCGCCGTGATGGTCGGCTGCCTGCTGGCGACGCGGGGCGACTTCGGCTTCGGCATCATCCGGCCAGTCCTCGAAGCTGGCGGTAAGCCCTGTGCCTCCGGGCTCGGCGTCGTCCCCCACGACGGCGTCTTCCATGGCGTCCGCCCCCAAATCCGGGTCGTCGACGTCGTCCATCGTGCGGTCGGGGACGTACTGGCATTCTATCCCTGCTGCCCCGGTCGTCGGCGGAAGAAGGGGGTTCTGCTAAGAAGAACCGACCGATCAGAAGCCGGCCATCATAAAGCCGGCTACCAACAAAAAGAAGAAAGAGAGGAAAGCTTACCACGGGCGGAGGGTTGGCGCGAGAATACGGCACCTTGCCGTATCGCCAGTCCTCGGCGAGCTTGCAATTGGAGATATAATTTACCATGTACGACACCTCCGCATGAGGCATCTCCCTGGTGCTCAGCCGGCTTGGGTCGAAGCGGCCGCTCATCTGACACATCATGTGGGGCCGGCTTTGGAGAGGAAGTATCCGACGCTCCACGAAGGCGGCCACCAAGTCGGCCCCGCTCAGGCCTTCCGACTGGATCATCACCCGAAGCCGGGAGACGGCAGCGTTCCCGGCCTGAGACAGTGACCTAGACCGGAAACTCCATGAGGGCTGCCTCCCAGCCGGCGGGCCGGCTACGTAAGTCGGCAGGTTGACGTGGTCTCCTTGCTGGGCGACATTCTTCACGTAGAAGTACGACTTCTGCCGGATCTTCACCGACTGGATCAGGGGGATGGACGGGAACGGGTTGTTCTCGCCCGACCTCCTCATGGCGATGTAGGCCCCGCAGGGGGCGGGCATGCCTGCGACGACGGTGCGAGTTTGCTCTGGAAGAATTCTCCCCAGAGCTCCAGCGTGGGGAGCAGCCCCAAGAAACCTTCGCAGAGAGAGACGAAGGCCGACAGCAGCATCACCGCGTTGGGCGTGAGGTGATGCGGCTGAAGATTGTAGAACTCGAGGAAGGAGCGCAGGAATCCGCTCGCCGGAAGGCCGAAGCCGCGCAGGAAGTGCGAGCGGAAGACGACCCGCTCGCCCTCCTCCGGTGTCGGCGAGATCTCCGTCTCTGGCGCCAGGCGGACCCGCACGAGGTTGGCGTCGGGCAGGCGCCGAGTCTGGCGGAGGAACTCAACATGGTCCTCATGGACGTTGGAGCCATCCCACGAGCTCGACAGCGCCATGGGAGCAAGACGATGTGGCAGCGCTGAGACGGGAGGCTGCGGCGGCAACGAGAGGAAGAAAGGAGGACAAGAAGGGGCGGAGCGAGAGAGAGCGTGCGAACCTCTGTCTCTCCCCCTCCTCCCCCTACTTATAGGCTCGCGTGGCGAAGCCGAGGGGGCGCGGAGTGGGGAAACGTGGGGATCGATCGTGCCCACTCCCCCACGTCCCACGTTTATTGCGCCCTAACGGCGAAATAAAATCGCCACGGGAAGGCGAGCGGTCCACCTGGGCCGCAGAAGATCAGCGTTTGGGCCGAGGCCTAGGAGTGGCGGGCCCGGGCCTGCGGCGGCGTCCCGTCGCGCGCATGCGCTAGCAGGGTCTCGCTGCCACGTGGCCCGCGGGAGGGCCCGCGGTCAGCACGCGGGTCGACCACTTTCCCGCCTGCAAGACGCAGGGCTCCCCGAAATCGGCATACACCAGCAAAGCCGGCTCTTCAGGGTAGGAAGCTGACCAAGCTTCTCTTCCCTTTGTCCGCCTCGAAGCTCGATCAGCTTCGGGGACTACTGTCGGAGTAAATAGCCATGGGTAGCCTAGCCGGCTTCCCCTGGCCCTTCTGAAAAAATTACGAGCCTGTCCGACTCTCAAGAATCCAAGACATGGGGCCACCTTTCCCTTGCTGGCTGTCACCCAGGCCGGCTTTCGGAAGGCAGCCCGACTTTAGCCCTCATGAAGAAAGCCATGGGAGGGCCGACTTCGAGAAGCCGGCCGCGAGGAGGCTGACTCCAAGAAGCCGGCTCCCATAAAGCGGTCGAGACCGTACCCTCAAAGTTTGCATCCACCTAGCGGCGATGAGACGGGGCGTGGCTACAGTAAAGCCTGCCACCCCCAAATCCCGGAGCACGATCGGCACAGTGCGCCGTACGGGTGACCATGACCCGCCCGGTGCAACACTGTTGCCATGCCGACCCTGACGCCATCCACGACGGACTACCAGCGCGGCCCATGGGCGGTGGGTCCCTTCGGGCAGAGAGACACCCGAAGGCGGCCACACCTCCCCCAGTCGACCCAAGAGAGAGCCGGCTCCCCGCAGCCGGCTTGCCATCTTCCTCGAAGGAGATGCCCCATTAAGGAGACAAGACGTGGTGAGGCTACAGTAATCGCCCGCCGGGCGGCGGTACTGTAGCCACGCCTACCACGACGAAGCCCCACGTCACCAAGATGAGCAACAGTAGCCAGCTGCCGACCAGGTCCCGGACAGTGGGGCCTGCCTGTCGACCGAGGAGCCGGCAGCCGGCGGGACCCACCAGTCGGCGGGCCCCAGCAGCTGGCGCAGAAGCCGGCGAGCGCAGTCACAGACGGCTGGGCCCCGCGCCCAGTCGGATTACCATTGTACCCCCGGGGGGTAGGCCTATATAAACCCCCCGGGCACCCATGCAAAGGGTTAGACCCCCAGCTAGTTTTAGACACCACACAAGGAGAAGAAGCAAGCTAGCCGTGCCCTTCTTCCTCCTCCCACCGAACAGCTCAAGGAGCATTGTGTAGCTACTTGTCCATCTAGTGATCATGTGGAGACCCCGCAGAGCAGCAGTAGGGGTGTTATCTCCACGGAGAGCCCCGAAGCTGGGTAAGATTCGTCGGCGTGCATGTCTTCGCCTCATCCCGTTTCCAGGCATCGGCGACGTCTTACTGGCTCCCACAATGATAAGCCACCCGTTGGCATATGTCGCACCTACCACCCGACACACCGCTTGTTTAACATTATCACGCACCACCTGCGGGCAACCTCGACTGAAGAAAATAGATGATTTCTCATTGTTCACCCTCTGACCCGATGCTCCACAGTAAGCATTCAGCAGGTTTGATACCGCATGTGCCCCCTCTGCACTTGCCTTGAAAAACAGCAGGCTGTCATCTGCAAACAAAAGGTGGTTAATAGCCGGAGCTGTGGGTGCAACCTTGATTCCGCCAAGTACTGATGACTGAGAACTAGATTTTAAAAGCCATGAAAGGCCCTCTGCTGCAATCAAAAACAAGTAAGGGGAGATGGGATCTCCCTGTCGAATACCTCTCGAAGGTTTAAACTGATCTAGCTTCTCTCCATTAAAAAGAACTGAGAAGGATACCGAAGTCACCATGTTCATTACTATGTTCACCCAAGACTGAGCAAATCCTAACTTGGTCATGATAGCCTTCAAATATTGCCACTCCACCCGATCATAGGCCTTCATCATGTCAAGTTTGAGAGCACAGGAACTATTTGATTTTGCTCTAGACCTTTTCATGAAATGCAAGCATTGATAGGCACATATGATGTTATCAGTTATGAGTCTCCCTGGGACAAAGGCTGATTGCTCCTCAGAGATGATGTCCGGAAGAATCTGCTTGAGCCTATTTGCAACCACCTTCGAAGCAATCTTGTATAGCACATTGCATAAACTGATAGGTCTAAACTGAGGGAGTAGTGTTGGATTCATTACCTTTGGTATTAGAACCAAAACAGTATCATTTATGCTCTCAGCACTCTCCTCCCCTCTTACAATTCTGAGAACGGCTCTAGTGACCTCCTCCCCGCATAAAGACCAATGTCTTTGGTAGAAATGTGCTGGGAAACCATCAGGACCCGGCGCCTTTGTTGGTGCCATCTGAAACAGGGTTGTTTTCACCTCGTCGCTGGTATATGGTGCGCATAAAATATCATTCATCCCTGATGTTACCTTCTGCGGTACATGCATCAACACCTCGTCCATGCCCGTCACTCCTTCCGATGTGTACAAGTTCTGGTAAAACTCATTGACCATCTCCCTTAGGTCTCTAGGATCATCAATAAGCACGCCAAGTGAGTTAGCCAGCGCCTTAATCATATTCTTGTTTCTCCGGATGCTTGCTCTCAAATGGAAATTTTTTGTGTTTTTACCCCCCGCGGCCAGCCACTCTATCCTGGATCTTTGACGCCACATCAACTCCTCCCGATGGTAGAGCTCCACCAACTTATCATTGATCTTGATCTCCGCATGTGACGGTCCAGTCCTCCCCGGATTCCCTCTCAAGCGCTCAAGTTCAGTTTTAAGAGATTTTATCTCCTTTCGGACTCTGCCGAAAGTGTCATTGTTCCACCTAGATAGGTCCGTAGCAAGATCAGACATCTTCCTCCTAATCTCCTCAACTGTATGGCCCGGGTGTTTTGAGTTCCACCTCTCCAGAATGGTGTCCCTCCACTGCTCGTGGGTCTCCCACATGGTCTCGTACCTGAAAGAACGTTTACATCTAGGCCTCTGATGCTCATTAATCTCCAGTAGAATAGGACAATGGTTCGAAGTTGCAGCAATGAGGTGTGATAGGCTTGCAAGAGGGAATTGAGCGCTCCACTCAGCCGATCCAAGAGCCCTGTCCAGCCTCACACGGGTAAAAGTTCCTCCAGAGACCTTCTTCTCGAAAGTCCAAAAGCGTCCCTTATAGCCCAAGTCCATCAACATGCAAACATCAATAGTGTCTCGAAAAGCCTGAATTTGGGCATTGCTGCGTTGTCCAATACCGCCATGTTTGTCCGGACGTAGAACCTCGTTGAAATCACCAATACAGAGCCAAGGGAGTGCACTCAAAGTACTTATATTTTTTAACACTGTCCAAGTTTGGTGTCGGAGATGCGTTTGTGCCTCTCCATATACACAAGTAAGCCTCCATGGATCCTTGCCAGGATCAATAACCGAGCAATCAATTGATATCAAATTTTATTGGATTGTTCCAGAAAACTCCAATTCCTCCACTCCTCCCTTGACTATCTATAGCATAACAATTATCATAACCCAATGTTCCAGCAATAGCTTCTACCCTACCTCTCTCTACTTGAGTTTCTACGATACAGAGGATAGGGGGGGCAAACTTCTTCGCTAGATCGCGAAGCTCATTTACTGTCGCGGCGTTGCCCGCGCCACGACAGTTCCAGCATAAGGTATTCATTGCCCCCGGCGCTCCTCCGAGGTGGAGGACGCCGATTTGGGATCTAGGGTTGTAACAATCTTTGTAACCTTCTCTGTTGACATCTTGGTCCGCTTCGGCTCTTGCTTGGAGCTTGGACTGACTGGAGGGGGGGGGGGGGGCGCCGGTAGCATCAGCGGGGTCTTCCCTGCTAAAATATTGGCGTCTGCAGGTGCCACCTGTGCTGGAGGGTTTGCCACCAACAGCTTTGCCTTCATCTCATCTTGGGTACGCTTCCGATTCTCATCGGCCTCTGCCATCGCCGTGTCGTGCTCATCTTCTGCTTCAGAGTAGAACTCTGTTGTTGCTCCTCTCCCAGCAGTTTGTCCCGTCCTTCCTGCACCTCTTCCACGACCTCCACGAACACCTCTTCCCCCATTGGGATTCTGCCCCGGTCCCGGTCCAGCACCTCTGAACCACCCCGCGCGCAGTTCTTTAAACACTAAAGCAGATTTGGCATGGATGCCGTCGCCGTGCTCTTTGTACTGATGTCCCAAGTGGCCGCATACCGCGCACCAGTCCGGTAACCTCTCATATTTAACCTTGAAGATCTGCCGCTTCCCCTCATGAACCAGACTGACAGCATTCTTAAGAGGCTTGTGTACATCAATGCGGATTCTCACTCTGTAGAAATTACCCTCGAAATCTTGTGACTTAGGTTCAGCATATATATATTCTCCCACCTTCCTTGCAAGGGGTTTGATGAGAGGGTAGAAGCCATCAGGTAGATCATGTATCTGCAGCCATATCTCCAGGGAATCAAGCTTGACCAGCGACGGCTTTGTGAACCCGTCATATTCAGCAAGAATCACCGCATTGCCTTTGTAGTTCCAGGGCCCCTCATCCATAGCTCTCTCCCAGTCGCCTAAGCATGCAAATTGCAGAGTGTAGAGGTTCTCCTCGAGGGGTCGAAACTGCACTGGTTGGGCGAGATCCCATGCTGCCCTCATTGTCTTGAAGAAACCATATTGACTGTATTTCTTTTCCGTATGGACTCGCGCTATGGCCATCCATCGAGTTGCCGTTGGTGGCAGCGGATCTTCCTTCTCCACCACCACATCATCCATGTCCTCCTCTTGGAGTCCCAATTCACTCATCAGCGCCTCCAGGTCCGTCGCAGCGTTGGAGCTCGACGCCTCAGACGCCATCTTCTTTCCCTGACCCGAAAAGAAAATCGATCGGGTACTTTGTGTGCTGGTTCTATGGGGTCTTAGTATGACGACTTCCGGACTGTCTATTACAATAAGGTTTGCCCGACTCCGGTAAGGGAGAGGCAATGACGGTGGCGCGTCTTGAGCTCGTTCCAGTGCTTGTTGTCGTCGCTAGATGGTCCATGACCATGGTGGTAATTTTTATTACTTCTGTTGTTCTTTGTATTGCCATGATTAAAGATGAATAGATTGAAAGTTTCTCAAAAAAAATTACTACTACTCGCACAATTGGTTATCTTCTTAAGACAAGCTTTGCCAAAACCAATTGCGATGCGTATACGCCGAAGCGCCAGTCCAGGGTTCCACTCTCGTCGAGGCCTCGAGCATGGCGAACATTCTGTTTCCATTCTCGCGCGATCTTCGCTCCAGGCGTGGGGACCAGCGACATCACGTTCAGGGCGGCTGATCCGAGAGATCACCGGCATCGCCGGGCGCGGCCTCGGAACCAGGCGATTGGCCTCGTATTCCAAGGAAGAAGGACAGACGTCTTCGATTCGATCTGGCGTCGCCATGATTCCGACGGAGACGACAGCCGTCGTTCGCGCTCTGATCGAGCGCAACGCAACGCAACGATGGAAGGAAGGGAAGCAAGCCATGAAGAGCCAGAAGAAAGGGCCGACGTCGTCGATCAAATTTTCTGTGGGTTTCTAACCAAGTTGCGGTCGATATTACACTAATCTAGTAGGAACAGAGGTTGCTCCGGGAAGAACGGCCGGGCGCGCCATTGGTGGAGCCTTTTGCATGTGGTACCATGTTGAATGCAGATCCTAAATTCCCTCTCAAAAAAAATGCAAATCCTAAATTGTGCGCATATGCACAGTCCCGCCAAAATGTGTTGGGATCCAAGACCGAAGCGAGTTATAAAAGTGCGGAGAGACGTCGAAGAAATGCTAATGGTGGTCGACCACCATGGCGAACGTTTTCAAAATACAAATTTTCATATCGTGTTTTTAAAAAAAAAAATTCACACGTGGCATACACAAAAAAGACAAATACATATTTTCAAAATGGGCCGACTTATTTTGTGGTTGGCCCGGAATTTTTTTGTTTGTACAGCCAATAAATCATGATTTTTTTTTCAAACGAATTTTCACACGTTCGTGAGGAACACACATAAGTTTCCATGGAGAAAAAAAAATAGATTTTTTTTCAAAACTTTTAAATGGGCTCTTTGAATTTTTGAAAAAAGAACAACCTTCATCCTGGTCATCCACCAAAAGCCCACGCTTGGAAATATGTATAGTTCTGATTTTATGGTTGCAGCACCCGTCGAACATATCTTGCATTTTCTTGACAGATGGTGTATTGAAATAAAGCATCAAAGGATATAAAAATATAAATAGCACAAACCTAGCATGCACACAATCAATATCAACGCACATGCCAACTGAAAAAAGTCACACCAACACCTACCAAAGTAAAACAAGATCGTAGCTATAGCATGATGGAGTAAAACGAAAACAACTCCTAAGCGATCAAAACAATGATCAACAATTTACAACATCAATCATATCTGCACCAACCATCTCATGATTTTACTGGAATACGAGAAAGATCCACGCACACACACACACACACACACACACACACATAACCAATAAAGGTCAAACCCCAGGGTTTCCCCGTAGAGCTCCAGATTGATGCTTGAGATGCACCACCAAATCAAAGTCATCATGTGTCGTCATCACCACTCCTCAATCCCAACAGCTACATGCATAGCATGGTCTCAAGTTGAGATGCTACACGAGGAAGACCATGCTCGCACAAACAGGCAATCAAACTATGACAAGAGTCGTCGCCACCAACAACTCAGAACAACGAAGGCCGTCATTGCACATTGCAACAGAGATTAAGAAGGAAGGTCATCGACACCGACAAATCCCATGTCGGGCACTCCAATAGCCCCGCACCATCCTCATGCTTCGTCGTCCTCGTCCATGATGGCAGAATTAGTAAAAAAAATAAATACAAACTCCTCGCTGTTGTCGGTTCTAAAGATTCAAGATCCCCGGTCACATCTCGGCAATCACCTAGCAACGCAAGACCATGCCGTCACCTGCGTGACCGAGCAGAGATCTACATATCAGGATTCAACAGGTTGACATTGCCACTCGCACACCTACAGATGCAGTGACGGGTCCAGTGGAGGTGTCGTGGAGGCACCCCAAAGAAATGCAAATCTTTTTATCTAGTACTAGTTTGTCCAATTTGATGTGTATTATAGGATTAAAAATGCTAAACTGACATTATTTTATGGTTATACATGACATTTTTTATTGTGAGTGTAAGGTTGGCACCCCATGGGTCAAGGTCTAGGTCCGTCACTATAGATGGGGTCGTGAACACCGGCGTCTCACCACCAAAGACCGCCGATCCAGTCCAAAATACATTGTGGCCATAGCACATCCATGCTCTTTGCGTTAAGCCGCGTACCATACATCGCACCTCCGGAGAAACGCCACCAAATGCCGGATCAGCCTCGGTCCATGTTTTTCCAAGGTGCAGTCGCAACAGCCACGAGTATTATGTCGGCGAGAAACACCGTACAACCTCACCGTCCTTGCATCACCAAACAAACCTTCTCGTCCGCTGGATCTCGCCAAGCCGCCATGTGCGTTTCTGCAGTGGCCCATTTGTTTCAAAAAGGAGGACTTCTCGGCCTGCCTCTGCATCAGAATAATGCATACGGCCATCTTATTAACCAAATAAAACAATGCCAATATGGTTTCAAGGTCTTCAAAAGTAATAAAAAAACAAAAAAAACTCACATAGAGCCAAAAAGGACTAGAAACACCAACTAGCCATGAAAAGACGCCACAACCGGCTGGCTAAAACTAGATAGGTAAACTAAATGGCTATCATATTACATGACCGCCATCCAAACCGGTTGAAGATATCCCGAGCTACCATCTCCCAGCGGAAAGATCCAGTAACCAAATGCTCCCTCGCCTCCGTCAGGGTGAGTAGCGACCACGGACGGATCAGTGCCGTAGTTCGGAATATAACCTGCAAAAAATGGATACATGATATTCTGTTAAAAACCAAATCATTTCTGCAAGTCCAGATAGTCCACAGCAAAGCGCAAATTCCAACCCGAATGTGTCTCGCTAATTCAGGCTCAATCCCATTAAGCCATGTCCCAAATAACGCGTTAACATAATTCAGTGGGTTGATATTAAAAGCAATGTGGACCGTCTGCCAAAGCACTTTGGACAACGAGCAATCAAAAAAGAGGTGTTTGATTGTCTCATCCCGTTCACAGAAACTACACCTAGTAGGTCCTGTCCAATTACGCTTTATCAAGTTGTCCTTGGTTAAAATAACTTGTTTATGGACAAACCACATAAACACTTTTATTTTCAAAGGAACTTTGACATCCCAAACATGCTTGGAGGTAGGAATGGAGTTCGAATTAATAACATCAATATACATTGATTTAACAGTGAATACTCCAGACTTAGTCAATTTTCAGCGTAATTCATCGGGTTGTTGAGAAAGCTAGACCTCCATCAGTCTCCTAACTAGACGGAGCCATTTTTCCCAACGATTGCCCGCTAGCGTCTGTCGGAACTGAATATTAAGGGGTATAGATTGAAATACTGATGCGACGAACACCTCACGTCATTGAACAATACGATACAAAGACGGATATTGGATGGCCAAGGGTGTCTCGCCGAGCCAAGTATCCTCCCAAAAACGTGTACTAGTGCCGTTTCCAATAACAAACTTCATCCTATTAAACAAAGATTGTTTGACTTTCATCAGACCTTTCCAGAAAGGTGAATCGGTCGGCCTGACTGTAACCTGGGACAAAGTTTTTGTCTGGAGGTACTTGCTGCGAAGGATTTGAGCCCACATGGCATCATTCTCCGTTGAGAGCTTCCACAGCCACTTGCTAAGAAGGCATCTGTTCTTAACTTCTAGATTCTCAATACCGAGACCCCCTTGGTCTTTCGGTCTACAGATGATATCCCATTTAGCAAGCCGATATTTTCTTTTAAGCTCACCACCCTGCCAAAAGAAACGCGATCGATAGAAGTCCAGTCTCTTCCTAACACCTTACTGGGACCTCAAAGAACGATAGGAGAAACATAGGCATACTCGTGAGCACCGAATTTATCAGGATTAATCGGCCTCCGTATGACATGAGCTTACCCTTCCAGCAACTCAGTTTCTTCTCAAATCGGTCCTCGATGCACTTCCACTCTCTGTTTGTCAGCCTACGATGGTGGATTGGAATACCTAGGTAAGAGAAGGGTAACTCTCCCAATTCGCACCCAAACAATTGCATGTAAGCCTCCTGTTCGTCTTTGGCTCTACCAAAACAGAACAGCTCGCTCTTATGAAAGTTAATCTTTTACCCGGTCAATTGTTCAAATAGGCATAACACAAGCTTCATATTTCTCGCCTTGGCCAAGTCATGCTTCATAAAGATAATTGTATCATCAGCGCACTGAAGGATGGATACACCTCCATCAACAAGATGAGGTACCAATCCACCTACTTGACCATTTTCCTTAGCCCTTCCTATCAAAATTGCTAACATATCCACCATAATGTTAAACAAGATAGGGGACATCGGATCTCCTTGTCTTAGGCCTTTATGTGTCTGGAAGTAATGACCTATGTGATCATTAACTTTAATTCCCACACTACCTTTTTGCGTAAATGATTCAACCTGTCGGCGCCAGGCTTCATCAAAACCTTTCATACGCAATGACTGTTGGAGGAATGGCCATTTGACCTTATCGTACGCTTTCTCGAAATCCACCTTAAAAATTACTCCATCTATTTTTTTGGAATGGATTTCATGGAGCGTTTCATGCAGGACGACCACCCCTTCAAGGATATTTCTGTCCGGCATGAAAGCAGTTTGGGACTGTTGCACCACAGAATGCGCAATCTGTGTGAGCCTATTAGTCCCGACCTTGGTGAAAATTTTGAAACTAACATTGAGGAGGCAGATCGGCCTGAATTGCTCAATTCTCACAACATCCGTTTTCTTAGGAAGCAGTGTGATAGTTCCAAAATTCAAGTGAAATAAGTGAAGCTGCCCAGAGAACAGATCATGGAACATAGGTAGCAAATCCCCCTTAATAATGTGCCAGCACTTTTTATAGAACTCGGCCGGGAACCATCCGGTCCGGGAGCCTTATTGTTTTTCATCCGTGCAATAGCATCAAACACCTCCTTCTCTGAGAACGGGGCAACCGGAATATCATTTTCGGCAGCCGATAGCTGAGGCACATCCTCAGTCCTGGACTCGTCGAGGGACACACAATTATCCTCTGGAGGTCCAAATAACTGCTTATAATACTCGGTAATATATGTTTTTAGGTTACCCTGTCCTAAAATAGTGCCCTCATCTTGTTCAAGCTGAAAGATACGCTTCTTTCTGTGCTTACCATTAGCTATCAAATGAAAGAACTGAGTATTCGCGTCCCCTTGGACCACTTTGCGGAATTTAGCACGCAAAGCCCACTTCAATTCTTCTTCGCGGAGCAGTTCTTTCAACCTCTTCTCCGCCTCAGTTTTAACCTGAAGCTCAGCTGGCAGTAAAATCGTGGATTCGGCCTTTATGTCCAGGGCCTGTATAAGAGAAAGGAGTCTATCCTTTTCAATCTTATACACACCACTGAGGTGCTTAGCCCAACCACGTAAGAAACTTCTCAAATGCCTAATCTTATTCTGCCAACGCTCGATCGCAGTCGTGCCTCCTGCACCTCTATCCCATTCCCTGGCAATCAAGTCCAAGAACCCCTCGCGTTCGAACCATGACATCTCGAAAGAAAAGGTGTTCTTGTTACCCATGTGGTTCGGCTCCCCTGAGTCCATGAACAAGGGTGTGTGATCAGATATTCCCCTCGAGAGAGCTTGCACCGTAACCAGAGGGAACTTTTGTTCCCACTCCACGCTCGCGAGAACTCGATCAAGTTTTTCATAAGTTGGGTTTGGCAGAGCATTGGCCCAGGTAAACTTTCTACCAGAAAGCTCTATCTCCCTCAGATCCAAGCTTTCAATAATGGTATTGAACATAAACGACCATCTGCTGTCAAAGTTATCACTGTTCTTCTCCTCTCTCTCCTCCTAATGATATTGAAATCACCTCCAACTAAAATTGGAAGCTGTTCTGACCCACAGATTCGAACAAGGTCCGCCAGAAACTCCGGCTTAAGCTCGGGCTGTGCGGCACCATAAACCGCCACCAAAGCCCAGTTGAAACCATCTATCTTAGACCTGACTCGAAACTTCACCGCGAAGTCGTCCATCACTACACTTCGGACTTCAAGCGAATCGCATCTCATACCGAGTAAGATACCACCCGATCTTCCTCGCGGAGGGAGGCAATGCCAATCGAAATCAATACCACCCACAAGAGAAGAAAGAAACGGGGGCGCAAAGTTTTCTCTACCAGTCTCCGATAGAGCAATGAAATCTAACTGCTGCTCTAAAGGTGCCTCAGCAAGGAACCTTCTTTTATCCAAGTCCTTCAGACCTCTGCTATTCCAAAAGATTCCTCTCATATTTCATCATGGAATTTTTTAGTGATTCGAATCCTAGCACTCCTACGAACTGCGGAATCGGGATAGTGATGGGTTTCGTAGTAATTTCAAAAAAATTCCTACGCACACGCAAGATCATGGTGATGCATAGCAACGAGAGGGGGAGCGTGTGATCTACGTACCCTTGTAGATCGACAACAGAAGCGTTTGGTTGATGTAGCGTCTCCACGGCTCGACCGATCAAGCACCGAAACTACGGCACCTCCGAGTTCTAGCACACGTTCAGCTCGATGACGATCCCCGGACTCCGATCCAGCAAAGTGTCGGGGAAGAGTTCCGTCAGCACGACAGCGTGGTGACGATCTTGATGTACTACTGTCGCAGGGCTTCGCCTAAGCACCGCTACAATATTATCGAGGACTATGGTGGAAGGGGGCACCGCACACGGCTAAGAATATGATCACGTGGATCAACTTGTGTCTCTAGGGGTGCCCCTGCCTCCGTATATAAAGGTTCAAGGGAGGGGGGCCGGCTGGCCAAGGTGTGGCGCACCAGGAGGAGTCCTACTCCTTCTGGGAGTAGGACTCCCCCCTTTCCTAGTTGGAATAGGATTCGTGGAGTGGGAAAAGAGAGAGAGAGAAGGAGGGGGGCGCCGGCCCCCTCTCTCCTTGTCCTATTCGGACTAGGGGTGGAGGGGCGCGCGGCCCAGCCCTGGCTGCCTCTTCTGTTCTTCCACTAAGGCCCACTAAGGCCCATATACCTCCCGGGGGGTTCCGGTAACCTCCCGGTACTCTGGTAAAATCCCGATTTCACCCGAAACACTTCCGATATCCAAACATAGGCTTCCAATATATCAATCTTTATGTCTCGACCATTTCGAGACTCCTCGTCATGTCCGTGATCACATCCGGGACTCCGAACAACCTTCGGTACATCAAAATGCATAAACTCATAATATAACTGTCATCGTAACCTTAAGCGTGCGGACCCTACGGGTTCGAGAACAATGTAGACATGACCGAGACACGTCTCCGGTCAATAACCAATAGCGGAACCTGGATGCTCATATTGGCTCTTACATATTCTACGAAGATCTTTTATCGGTCAGACCGCATAACAACATACGTTGTTCCCTTTGTCATCGGTATGTTACTTGCCCGAGATTCGATCGTCGGTATCCCATACCTAGTTCAATCTCGTTACCGGCAAGTCTCTTTACTCGTTCTGTAATACATCATCCCGCAACTAACTCATTAGTTGCAATGCTTGCAAGGCTTAAGTGATGTGCATTACCGAGAGGGCCCAGAGATACCTCTCCGACAATCGGAGTGACAAATCCTAATCTCGAAATACGCCAACCCAACATGTACCTTTGGAGACACCTGTAGAGCTCCTTTATAATCACCCAGTTACGTTGTGACGTTTGGTAGCACACAAAGTGTTCCTCTGGCAAATGGGAGTTGCATAATCTCATAGTCATAGGAACATGTATAAGTCATGAAGAAAGCAATAGCAACATACTAAATGATCGGCTGCTAAGCTAATGGAATGGGTCATGTCAATCAGATCATTCAACTAATGATGTGATCCTGTTAATCAAATGACAACTCTTTGTCCATGGTTAGGAAACATAACCATCTTTGATTGACAAGCTAGTCTAGTAGAGGCATACTAGTGACACTCTGTTTGTCTATGTATTCACACATGTATTATGTTTCCGGTTTAATAGAATTCTAGCATGAATAATAAACTTTTATCATGATATATAAGGAAATAAATAATAACTTTATTATTGCCTCTAGGGCATATTTCCTTCAGTCTCCCACTTGCACTAGAGTCAATAATCTAGATTACACAGTAATGATTCTAACACCCATGGAGCCTTGGTGCTGATCATGTTTTGCTCGTGGAAGAGGCTTAGTCAACGGGTCTGCAACATTCAGATCCGTATGTATCTTGCAAATCTCTATGTCTCCCACCTGGACTAGATCCCGGATGGAATTGAAGCGTCTCTTGATGTGCTTGGTTCTCTTGTGAAATCTGGATTCCTTCGCCAAGGCAATTGCACCAGTATTGTCACAAAAGATTTTCATTGGACCCGATGCACTAGGTACGACACCTAGATCGGATATGAACTCCTTCATCCAGACTCCTTCATTTGCTTCTTCCGAAGCAGCTATGTATTCCGCTTCACACGTAGATCCCGCCACGACGCTTTGTTTAGAACTGCACCAACTGACAGTTCCACCGTTTAATGTAAACACGTATCCAGTTTGCGATTTAGAATCGTTCGGATCAGTGTCAAAGCTTGCATCAATGTAACAGTTTACGATGAGCTCTTTGTCACCTCCATATACGAGAAACATATCCGCTGTCCACTCCTGGATTACTTTGGTACCTCCCTGCTAGACTTATAGCAAGGCACACATCAGGTCTGGTACACAGCATTGCATACATGATAGAGCCTATGGCTGAAGCATAGGGAACATCTTTCATCTTCTCTCTATCTTCTGCAGTGGTCGGGCATTGAGTCCGACTCAACTTCACACCTTGTAACACAGGCAAGAACCCTTTATTTGCTTGATCCATTTTGAACTTCTTCAAAATCTTGTCAACGTATGTGCTTTGTGAAAGTCCAATTAAACGTCTTGATCTATCTCTATAGATCTTTATGCCTAATACGTAAGCAGCTTCACCAAGGTCTTTCATTGAAAAACTCTTATTCAAGTATCCCTTTATGCTATCTAGAAATTATATATCATTTCCAATCAGTAATATGTCATCCACATATAATATCAGAAATGCTACAGAGCTCCCACTCACTTTCTTGTAAATACAGGCTTCTCCAAAAGTCTGTATAAAACCAAATGCTTTGATCACACTATCAAAGCGTTTATTCCAACTCCGAGAGGCTTGCACCAGTCCATAAATGGATCGCTGGAGCTTGCACACTTTGTTAGCTCCCTTTGGATCGACAAAACCTTCCGGTTGCATCATATACAACTCTTCTTCCAGAAATCCATTCAGGAATGCAGTTTTGACATCCATCTACCAAATTTCATAATCATAAAATGCGGCAATTGCTAACATGATTCGGACAGACTTAAGCATTGCTACGGGTGAGAAGGTCTCATCGTAGTCAATCCCTTGAACTTGCCGAAACCCTTTTGTGACAAGTCGAGCTTTATAGACAGTAATATTACCGTCGGCGTCAGTCTTCTTCTTGAAGATCCATTTATTCTCAATTGCTTGCCGATCATTGGGCAAGTCAACCAAAGTCCACACTTTGTTCTCATACATGGATCCCATCTCAGATTTCATGGCTTCAAGCCATTTTGCGGAATCTGGGCTCACCATCGCTTCTTCATAGTTCGTAGGTTCATCATGATCTAGTAGCATGACTTCCAGAACAGGATTACCGTACCACTCTGGTGCGGATCTTACTTTGGTTGATCTACGAGGTTCAGTAGTATCTTGTTCTGAAGTTTCATGATCATTATCATTAGCTTCCTCACTAATTGGTGTAGGTGTCACAGAAACAGTTTTCTGTGATGCACTACTTTCCAATAAGGGAGCAGGTACAGTTACCTCGTCAAGTTCTACTTTCCTCCCACTCACTTCTTTCGAGAGAAACTCCTTCTCTAGAAAGTTTCCGAACTTAGCAACAAAAGTCTTGCCTTCGGATCTGTGATAGAAGGTGTATCCAATAGTCTCCTTTGGATATCCTATGAAGACACATTTCTCCGATTTGGGTTCGAGCTTATCAGGTTGAAGCTTTTTCACATAAGCATCGCAGCCCCAAACTTTCAGAAACGACAACTTTGGTTTCTTGCCAAACCATAGTTCATAAGGCGTCGTCTCAACGGATTTTGATGGTGCCCTATTTAACGTGAATGCGGCCGTCTCCAAAGCATAACCCCAAAATGATAGCGGTAAATCAGTAAGAGACATCATAGATCGCACCATATCTAGTAAAGTACGATTACGACGTTCGAACACACCATTACGCTGTGGTGTTCCGGGTGGCGTGAGTTGCGAAACTATTCCGCATTGTTTCAAATGTACACCAAACTCGTAACTCAAATATTCTCCTCCATGATCAGATCGTAGAAACTTTATTTTCTTGTTACGATGATTTTCAACTTCACTCTGAAATTCTTTGAACTTTTCAAATGTCTCAGACTTATGTTTCATTAAGTAGATATACCCATATCTGCTTAAGTCATCTGTGAAGGTGAGAAAATAACGATATCCGCCACGAGCCTCAATATTCATCGGACCACATACATCTGTATGTATGATTTCCAACAAATCTGTTGCTCTCTCCATAGTACCGGAGAACGGCGTTTTAGTCATCTTGCCCATGAGGCACGGTTTGCAAGTACCAAGTGATTCATAATCAAGTGGTTCCAAAAGTCCATCAGTATGGAGTTTCTTCATGCGCTTTACACCGATATGACCTAAACGGCAGTGCCACAAATAAGTTGCACTATCATTATCAACTCTGCATCTTTTGGCTTCAACATTATGAATATGTGTGTTACTACTATCGAGATTCAATAAGAATAGACCACTCTTCAAGGGTGCATGACCATAAAAGATATTACTCATATAAATAGAACAACCATTATTCTCTGATTTAAATGAATAACCGTCTCGCATCAAACAAGATCCAGATATAATGTTCATGCTTAACGCTGGCACCAAATAACAATTATTTAGGTCTAATATTAACCCCGAAGGTAGATGTAGAG
This sequence comes from Triticum urartu, assembly GCF_003073215.2. NCBI lineage: Eukaryota > Viridiplantae > Streptophyta > Magnoliopsida > Poales > Poaceae > Triticum > Triticum urartu. The sequence continues at coordinate 48,501,369 of NC_053027.1, read as the reverse complement.
GTAGCGTGCCGACTGCGATCACATCGACTTTGGAACCGTTTCCCACGCGCATCGTCACCTCGTCCTTAGCCAATCTTTGCTTAATCCGTAGTCCCTGTTTCGAGTTGCAAATATTAGCAACAGAACCAGTATCAAATACCCAGGTGCTACTGCGAGCATTAGTAAGGTACACATCAATAACATGTATATCACATATACCTTTGTTCACCTTGCCATCCTTCTTATCCGCCAAATACTTGGGGCAGTTCCGCTTCCAGTGACCAGTCTGCTTGCAGTAGAAGCACTCAGTTTCAGGCTTAGGTCCAGACTTGGGTTTCTTCTCTTGAGCAGCAACTTGCTTGCTGTTCTTCTTGAAGTTCCCCTTCTTCTTCCCTTTGCCCTTTTTCTTGAAACTAGTGGTCTTGTTGACCATCAACACTTGATGCTCCTTTTTGATTTCTACCTCCGCAGCTTTCAGCATTGCGAAGAGCTCAGGAATAGTCTGATTCATCCCTTGCATATTATAGTTCATCATGAAGCTCTTGTAGCTTGGTGGTAGTGATTGGAGAATTCCGTCAATGACGCAATCATCTGGAAGATTAACTCCCATTTGAATCAAGTGATTATTATACCCAGACATTTTGAGTATATGCTCACTGACAGAACTGTTCTCCATCTTGCAACTATAGAACTTATTGGAGACTTCATATCTCTCAATCCGGGCATTTGCTTGAAATATTAACTTCAACTCCTGGAACATCTCATATGCTCCATGACGTTCAAAACGTCGTTGAAGTCCCGGTTCTAAGCCGTAAAGCATGGCACACTGAACTATCGAGTAGTCATCAGCTTTGCTCTGCCAGACGTTCACAACATCTGGTGTTGCTCCAGCAGCAGGCCTGGCACCCAGCGGTGCTTCCAGGACATAATTCTTCTGTGTAGCAATGAGGATAATCCTCAAGTTACGGACCCAGTCCGTGTAATTGCTACCATCATCTTTCAACTTTTCTTTCTCAAGGAACGCATTAAAATTCAACGAACAACAGCACGGGCCATTTATCTACAATCATACATAAACAAGCAAGATACTATCAGGTACTAAGTTCATGATAATTTTAAGTTCAATTAATCATATTACTTAAAGAACTCCCACTTAGATAGACATCCCTCTAATCCTCTAAGTGATTACGTGATCCAAATCGACTAAACCATGTCCGATCATCACGTGAGATGGAGTAGTTTCATTGGTGAACATCACTATGTTGATCATATCTACTATATGATTCATGCTCGACCTTTCAGTCTCCGTGTTCCGAGGCCATATCTGTATATGCTTGGCTCGTCAAGTATAACTTGAGTATTCCGCGTGTGCAACTGTTTTGCACCCGTTGTATTTGAACGTAGAGCCTATCACACCCGATCATCACATGGTGTCTCAGCACGAAGAACTTTCACAACGGTGCATACTCAGGGAGAACACTTCTTGATAATTTAGTGAGAGATCACCTTATAATGCTACCGTCAATCAAAGCAAGATAAGATGCATAAAAGATAAACATCACATGCAATCAATATAAGTGATATGATATGGCCATCATCATCTTGTGCTTGTGATCTCCATCTCCGAAGCACCGTCATGATCACCATCGTCACCGGCGTGACACCTTGATCTCCATCGTAGCATCATTGTCGTCTCGCCAATCTTATGCTTCCACGACTATCGCTACCGCTTAGTGATAAAGTAAAGCATTACAGCGCGATTGCATTGCATACAATAAAGCGACAACCATATGGCTCCTGCCAGTTGCCGATAACTCGGTTACAAAACATGATCATCTCATACAATAAAATTTAGCATCATGTCTTGACCATATCACATCACAACATGCGCTGCAAAAACAAGTTAGACGTCCTCTACTTTGTTGTTGCATGTTTTACATGGCTGCTACGGGCTTAAGCAAGAACCAATCTTACCTACGCATCAAAACCACAACGATAGTTTGTCAAGTTGGTGCTGTTTTAACATTCGCAAGGACCGGGCGTAGCCACACTCGGTTCAACTAAAGTTGGAGAAACTGTCACCCGCAAGCCACCTATGTGCAAAGCACGTTGGGAGAACCGGTCTCGCGTAAGCGTACTAGTAATGTCGGTCCGGGCCGCTTCATCCAACAATACCGCCGAACCAAAGTATGACATGCTGGTAAGCAGTATGACTTATATCGCCCACAACTCACTTGTGTTCTACTCGTGCATATAACATCAACATATAAAACCTAGGCTCGGATGCCACTGATAGGTTTCGTAGTAATTTCAAAAAATTTCCTACGCACATGCAAGATCATGGTGATGCATAGCAACGAGAGGGGGAGAGTGTGATCTACGTACCCTTGTAGATCGACAACGGAAGCACCGAAACTACGGCACCTTCGAGTTCTAGCACACGTTCAGCTCGATGACGATCCCCGGACTCCGATCCAGCAAAGTGTCGGGGAAGAGTTCTGCCAGCACGACGGCGTGGTGACGATCTTGATGTACTACTGTCGCAGGGCTTCGCCTAAGCACCGCTACAATATTATCGAGGACTATGGTGGAAGGGGGCACCGCACACGGCTAAGAATATGATCACGTGGATCAACTTGTGTCTCTAGGGGTGCCCATGCCTCCGTATATAAAGGTTCAAGGGAGGGGGGATGGCCGGCCAAGGTGTGGCGCGCCAGGAGGAGTCCTACTCCTTCTGGGAGTAGGACTCCCCCCTTCCCTAGTTGGAATAGGATTCGTGGAGTGGGAAAAGAGAGAGAGAGAGAAGGAGGGGGGCGCCGGCCCCCTCTCTCCTTGTCCTATTCGGACTAGGGGTGTAGGGGCGCACGGCCCAGCCCTGGATGCCTCTTCTCTTCTTCCACTAAGGCCCACTAAGGCCCATATACCTCCCGGGGGGTTCCGGTAACCTCCCGGTACTCCGGTAAAATCCCGATTTCACCCGAAACACTTCCGATATCCAAACATAGGCTTCCAATATATCAATCTTTATGTCTCGACCATTTAGAGACTCCTCGTCATGTCCCCGATCTCATCTGGGACTCCGAACTCCTTCGGTACATCAAAACTCATAAACTCATAATATAACTGTCATCGAAACCTTAAGCGTGCGGACCCTACGGGTTCGAGAACGATGTAGACATGACCGAGACATGTCTCCGGTCAATAACCAATAGCGGGACCTGGATGCCCATATTGGCTCCTACATATTCTACGAAGATCTTTATCGGTCAGACCGCATAACAACATACGTTGTTCCCTTTGTCATCGGTATGTTACTTGCCCGAGATTTGATCGTCGGTATCCAATACCTAGTTCAATCTCGTTACCGGCAAGTCTCTTTACTCGTTTTGTAATACATCACCCCGCAACCAACTCATTAGTTGCAATGCTTGCAAGGCTTAAGTGATGTGCATTACCGAGAGGGCCCAGAGATACCTCTCCGACAATCGGAGTGACAAATCCTAATCTCGAAATACGCCAACCCAACATGTACCTTTGGAGACACCTGTAGAGCTCCTTTATAATCACCCAGTTACGTTGTGACGTTTGGTAGCACACAAAGTGTTCCTCCGGCAAACGGGAGTTGCATAATCTCATAGTCATAGGAACATGTATAAGTCATGAAGAAAGCAATAGCAACATACTAAACGATCGGGTGCTAAGCTAATGGAATGGGTCATGTCAATCAGATCATTCAACTAATGATGTGATCCTGTTAATCAAATGACAACTCTTTGTCCATGGTTAGGAAACATAACCATCTTTGATTGACTAGCTAGTCTAGTAGAGGCATACTAGTGACACTCTGTTTGTCTATGTATTCACACATGTATTATGTTTCCGGTTTAATACAATTCTAGCATGAATAATAAACTTTTATCATGATATATAAGGAAATAAATAATAACTTTATTATTGCCTCTAGGGCATATTTCCTTCAGATAGATCTTCCGTTTCCACTTACGCTTTGGTTTACTAGGCTCTGACGCTCGGTCCTCATAACCGGGTTCACTTATACTACCAGCATCATTCTCTAGGGGTACATCATCGTCCTCAGACTCATGATTGGGGGGTGCTAGATCCGCACACAGATTATCGAGCACTCTAACCCCTAACGCATCAATCTCATCATCATTCTTTGGTTTAACTGCTGCAAGATTACGAATAGTCTCTAAGGCACGTTCCGCCTCCAAATCTAACAGATCATTCACCGAATTGGTAATCTCACTATCTGTAGCACTTAGTGAAACTCCTAATTGGTTTGCATTATTTATAATCTCCTCATTAGAAAAATGCAATAAAGAATTAGATATGTTGATGGGCATACCAGAAGATAATGCAGCCTCCTGAAGCTTGGCCGCCCTCATAGCGCACCGCTGCTGCATATCATCCACCTCCGGGAGCTCGTGGATGCGAGCACTCATCCGTCTCCCCGTCGAGACAGGGTCTGGGATCCCGCCAAAAGCGACAACCTCCTCCCTAGTAAAGCCTGGCGCTGAGTCCCTCAGAGGGTCAACCGAGGTTACCAAAGAAGGCGGCTGCGGGCTCCCAAGCCCCTCAGACAGGTGCCCCACGCTGGGGTCCACGGCCATGGGTACGAACGGAGAGGGGATGACGGGGGCCGCCTGCCCGCGCCCTCCTCCCGCCCCACCCGCCGGCGCAGACGGAAGAGCCGTCGGCGAAGGAGAGACGGTCCTCCTGACCGTCGGGGAAGAAGGAGGAGCCAGGGCCTCCTGCCCCAGCCCCCCGCCCCCAACGCAGCTGCTGGCGCAGGTGTCGCCGCCACCACCGGAGTGGCAGGAGCTGAGGCCGCCTGCCTCGGGCTCCCTCCCCCGGCGCTGGCCGACCCCAACGTGACCGATGTCACCGGCGTCGGGATATGGAGGGGAGACGTCAAGGCCTCCTGCCCTGAACCCCCTCCCCCAACACTAGCTCACAAGCAGCAATCTGCACCGGAGCCTCGACCACAAGAGGAGGAAGGGAAAGAGAAGCAACCTCCGGCTCCCCCACCCCAACTCCATCCAGAGTCCTCGCCGATGAGGACCTGACCAAGCGTCCAGGCACAGAACCGCCAGCCCCCTCAAACTCCAACAGAGGAAGCGTGCGCTCAAACATATCATCAGAGTCTACCCGGTCACTCCAAAGTCTGGGAGGCGCTGATGCCGGCTCAAAGGACCCGAACCGCAACGAAGTCATAGGTACCGATGGCGATGCTGCCGGCTCAACCCCGATCCCATCCCTGGGCAACTGAGCATCTGGGCGAGAGCCGTTAGACCCCTCTCGTGTGGACTCATCAGTCTGTGCCCCATTGGCTCCCGCACCGCCGTCACCCTCGTGCATATCAACATCATTCCCATTAACCGCATCAGCAAACAGCTCAGTGTCCTCAAACTCAATCTCGAGCGGGAACACCTCTCCCCAATAAGTCCAGTTGACCACATCAGGCACGAACTCAATATCCAGAATACTGACTAAAAGCCGGGCCACCCCGTGAGCCCGGGTAAAAGCCATATCAACTCTCTCCGTCTTCCCAACCATCATACCCAAACTGGCCACAACTCGAACATCCTGCAAAGGCTTAGACGGAGCCCCTACAAACCGCAACCAGACCTGTGTAAGCGGCTTTCCCTTAGGCTCCAACTTCTTCCACTCGTGAAACTCCAGAATGCACGAAGTGCCAGGAACTCTACACAAACCAAAGCTCAACAACCGCTGCAAGTCATCCACCGTGGGGAAATCAACCTTAAAAACATTTTCCTCAAGAACAACCAGCTCCCACCGAAAGTCTCCCGGAGCCAGCTCCTGAAGCCTCCGCACGATCTGAGCCTCAGTCACCTCTCCCTGGGTAGCTTTTACAACCCCGGTGGTCAAGCTCGGGGTCTCCTCCGGAATCTCTCGCGCAGCCGGTGATTCAAAGAACATAAGCTCAGCACAGTAGACTCCATACATAGTCAGTGACGGAGCCTGGTCACGCAAGAACGGGCACTCCCCTGAGGCATGTGCCGGCTTGCCACACGACTCACACAACTCGGCCACACACTCAGCAATGAAGTGTCCCTTCTCCCCATAATGGTAGCAAAGCATCTTTTCGTTCTTGCGCGCATACTTGGACACCCTCTCAGCATCCGACCTGTCTATAACCTCGGCCACAGTCCCAGTCTCAGGAACCTCAACACTGGCCAAGGCAGTCACCACCTCCATCGCCTGGGAAGGAAGATCAGTGGACGCGTGGTCGGCCTCCAGTGCTGACGCCGCGTGCTCAACAACTGCCTTAGGCGGAGGCGGTCAGCGAAACCTCCCACGGCCCCCTCCCCGACCACCACGATGGCCCCGAAAGCCTCCTCTCTGACGGTAGTCCGGGCCTGAGGCTCCCTCAACAAATCCGCCTGGAGGGCCGAGAAACGATCTCTCAGCAGACCCATCACCCTGCCAGGCATAGCCACGACCTCCTCCCGTGGACGAGGAACCACGGTGCCGTCCCTCACCATACGCATCATGCCCATCATCCCCCCACTGGCCTTGGGGCGGATCATTGGGCTCTCTGTTGGTAGAATGCTGTCTAGCCTGAGTCGGACCGGACCGGTTCTGCACCGGCCTCACAACATAATGGGGCGGAGGTGCGGCACGAGGCTGATTGCCCGACGGCGTCGGCACGCCCCCAATAGGCCGAGGCCCTCCACCGCGGCCAGCCGGAGCCACACCGGTCGCGCCCAGCGCAATAGGCCTAGGCCCTCCACAACCCGCAGCCGGCTGAGCAAGGGGCGCCGCGCCCGGTGCCGGGGGCCTTAGGCCGCCCCGACCAGCGGCCGGCTAGAAGGGCACTTGCCCCGGAGGCCGCGCGCCCAAGGGGCCAGCACCTCTCCCCGGGTTGCCCTGAATCATGCCCCCTCCCGCCGGCGGCCTCTGGCCAGGCGGCGCCAGGACTCCACGTCCGGCACCGGCCGCCGGCGGCGGAGCCGCCCCTCCCCGTCCCGCTGGACCGGACGAGGCCTTCTTGGCTGGCGGCGGCGCAGCCCCGCGGCCGGCCATGTCTAGCAGTGGCCGAATCCTCCTAGCCCCACGAACACCACAGGTAGGAAAGCCCCTCGTCCCGTGCTTACGAACCCTAGGGCCAAGAGGTGGCGGTACACGATCGAGAGAGACACAATCGCCCTCGTACGTGCATGGGATCTCAATAGGTGTAGGAGTGTGGCCCGGTCCAGCATGGGCCTCATACCCATCTTTCTCCGGCCCAACATCTCGCGGACCCGGTCCACTCCGAACCGGCCCAACACCACCTAGCAGCTGATTCAAACGCTGCGATCTCGCGAGCGAGATCCCGGTCATCGCCGCTGCCGTCACGGGCGCTGCCGTTGCCGGACTAACGGCGCTCCGCCTCGCGTTCTTCTTCTTCTTGATAGTGATCCAAGACTCCGGCCCAATCAAATCGAATAACGTGAGATTCAGAAGACTCACCATAGGTAGGGGGCCTTTCCATGGTCTGAGCGCCTACGCCGCCGTCTTCCAATGAACTACGCGTCGGATCATCTCATTCTTCTCGCCCGCGTGAAGACCGATACATGCCGGATCGTCCAGTGGCAGAACCTGATCGATCGTCATGGCCACTTCATCTTCACAATAACCTGCATGGAATAAATCGCAAACGAGATCTGAAGGTGTCGGTGAGGGTGGCGCCTCCGCCGGGGATGCATCCCCATTGTCGTCCGCGTCATCTTCGTCGGACTCGGCGAGAGCCCAGAACCGCCCGCCGATGCGCCGGCGATCACCGGCGGCGGACGGCGCCGTCGCGGTCGGGTGCACGGTCGCCCGTCCAGTCTCCCGCATATCAAGCCGGTTTTTTAACAGTTCTCATCTGCAGCGGCCCATGTCCGCCCTGCCAACCATGACATGCATGCCGCCTATAGCTTGCCGCCATGGCTCGTGCCCGCATCATCGGGCACCACCAGCCATCGCCCGCCAGCCCCCGCCAAGCATCACCACCGTTGGTTAGACCAAGTCACGGTGCTCCCGGTGCAGAGCTGATTCTCACCGAGATCCGCCACCCAATGACCCTTGTACCTTGGTGCCCTTGACACCCCTCCTTAAAAATTGGCTCGTCCCCAATCCATTGCACATGGAAATTGCTAGCGCAATGAATTAAGGTCTTCCCAGGCTGTAGTTTGAGCATCAGTGCTACTCCACTGAATGAATACTTGTGGAATAACAACACTCAAATCCGTATGAACTTTGCATATCTTTACATCACTCCTCTTAACCATCTCTCTTGATTATACCGCATGAGCATGTGTTCGGATTTATGGTGATGACTTGGTTCCTTATCTTGTGCAATAGCACCACTATTATCACAATAGAGGTCCAACGGGTTAGATGCACCTCAACCACATCGAGTTTAGAAATGAACTTACTCATCCAAACACCTTCTTTCACAACTTCAGATGTCGATATGTACTCGGCCTCCGTTGTAGAGTCAACAACTATTTCTTCATTGGAAATCTTCTAGCTCATTATCCTTAAAGGTTTGGAAATTAGAATCAGTATAACCCTTTACAACGATCCCATCCTCACCGCCCTAAACTAGGAACATATACCTAATTCTTATCAAGTACTTGAGGATATCCTTAATCGTTGTATAGTAACTTTGACAAGGATCAGGCTAGTATCTGCTCGTAACACTTTGACCATAGAAAACATTTGGTCAACTGCATAACATGGCATACATGATGGATCCGATGGCAACTTCTCTCACCAGAAGTCGAAGGACTCTGAATCTTGCTAAGACTAATGATATGTGACATAGGCAAGAATACTTTCTTGGCCTCATGCGTGTTGAACTGCTTCAACACCTTGTGGATGTATATATTCCGCCTTAATCCAATTAGCTTCCTTGATCTCTATATATCTTGATTCCCAAAATATAAGCTTCTTTTCGAAAGTCCTTCATCGAAAAACTATTTTTCAATGAGTCCTTGACAGACTCAAGCATTATAGCGCCATTCCCAGTCAATAATATGTCTTCCACATAAGATTAGAAATAGAACCGAGCTCTCGCTATTTTTTCGTAAGCACGAGGTTCTTCTTCTTTCTTGATGAATCCAAACCCTTTGACTACCTCGTCAAAACAAAGATTCCAACTCCAAGATGCTTGCTTCAACCCACAAATGGATTTATGAAGTTTAAATATCTTACTAGTGGATCAACATAATCCTTGGGTTGCATCATATACACGTCATTGGTTAAATTTCCCTTAAGGAAAGATGTTTTAACGTCTATCTACCATATTCATAGTTTAAATACACAACAATAGCTAGAGTGATCATGACCGATTTAAGAATCGCTAGAAGCGAGAAAGTATCGTCGTAGTCAACTTCTTAAACTTGTCGAAAACCCGTTGCGATGAGTCGAGATTTATAGATTTGAACATTTTCGTCCATACCAGCCTTCTTCTTAAAGATCCATTTGCACTCAATGGTGTTAAAATCATTTGGCGGATCAACCAAGTTACAAAATTGATTGTCATCCATGGATTTTAACTTGGATATCATGGCCTCAAACCATGACCCAAAATTTGTACTCACCATCGCTTCCACATAAGTCACAGACTCATCATTGTCCAGCAAAAATACATTAGGTAATTGCGCAGCCTACCGAACCTCAGTGGTCTAGGTGTAATCTCAATCACGGTTTCCCTAACTGGTTCTGTTGATATGGCATCACTCCCCGCGTTGTTTTATCTCAAACTTCTTCGAGTTGAACCGTTCTCACGCTGACCTTTTGAATGAGGAAATCTTTCTCAAGGAAGAAACGGTGTCGAGCGACAAACACTTTTCCCTCTTCTCGGTTGTAGAAGTAATACCCTATAAAGTACAAGAAATGTCCACATCCATGATAATACTCGTTTATAATAGAGGTGGAGGTTTTTGTCATAGATGTTCATCTCTCATGAATCTATGACAGAAACAAGAACATCAAATCATGTGTGTTGTAGTTGACTTATATGGCAACCGGTTTTTCGTCATAGAGTGTGATCAGAAGACTTTGTCATCATATCTACATTAGCAATCTGAAAGAGAAACAATTAGACATAAAATAAAATTAGCATGTATATGAAACCCACTTTGGAAAACTGGTACAATAGTAAGATGGACAATATCATACTAATATGCCTTTTATTGCTAAGTACACAATAACATTATGATACAAACATATATATGAGTACAATAGTCATTGTATTGTCTATTCTATCCCATATTATATTGAAAATCAATATAGACACACAATTTAATATAGAATTAACACAATATGACAGTGTTTGTATCATCGACGAAATTAGTTAATGGATGTGTGCATCACCTGATGCAGAGGCCTGATGACCCACAAGTATAGGGGATCTATCGTAGTCCTTTTGATAAGTAAGAGTGTTGAACCCAACAAGGAGCAGAAGGAAATGATAAGCGGTTTTCAGCAAGGTATTCTCTGCAAGCACTGAAATTATCGGTAACAGATAGTTTTGTGATAAGGTAATTGGTAACGAGTAGCAAGTAATAAAAGTAAATAAGTTGCAGCAAGATGGCCTAATACTTTTTGTAGCAAAGTACAAGCCTGGACAAACTCTTATATGAAGGAAAGCGCTCCCGAGGACACATGGGAATTATCGTCAAGCTAGTTTTCATCACGATCATATGATTCGCGTTCGGTACTTTGATAATCTGATATGTGGGTGGACCGGTGCTTGGGTACTGTCCTTACTTGGACAAGCATCCCACTTAGCAAGCATCCGCAACTACAACAAAAGTATTAAGGTAAACCTAACCATAGCATGAAACATATGGATCCAAATCAGCCCCTTACGAAGCAACGCATAAACTATGGTTTAAGCTTCTGTCACTCTATCAACCCATCATCTACTTATTACTTCCCAATGCCTCCCTCTAGGCCCAAAGAATGGTGAAGTGTCATGTAGTCGACGTTCACATGACACCACTAGAGGGATGACAACATACATCTCATCAAAATATCGAACGAATACCAAATTCACATGACTACTAATAGCAAGACTTCTCCCATGTCCTCAGGAACAAACGCAACTACTCACAAAGCATATTCATGTTCATAATCAGAGGGGTATTAATATGCATAATGGATCTGAACATATGATCTTCCACCAAGTAAACCAACTAGCATCAACTACAAGGAGTAATCAACACTACTAGCAACCCACGGGTACCAATCTGAGGTTTGGATACAAAGATTGGATACAAGAGATGAACTAGGGTTTGAGATGAGATGGTGCTGGTGAAGATGTTGATGTAGATTGTGTTGGGGAACGTAGTAATTTCAAAAAAAAATCCTACGCACACACAGGAACATGGTGATGCATAGCAACGAGAGGGAAGAGTGTTGTCCACATACCCTCGTAGACCGAAAGCAGAAGCGTTAGCACAACGCGGTTGATATAGTCGTATGTATTCACAATCCGACCGATCAAGTACCAAACGTACGGCACCTCCGAGTTCAGCACACGTTCAGCTCGATGACATCCCACGAACTCCGATCCATCAGAGCTTCGAGGGAGAATTCCATCAGCACGACGGCGTGATGACGGTGATGATGATGCTACCGACGCAGGGCTTCGCCTAAGCACCGCTACGATATGATCGGGGTGGATTATGGTGGAGGGTGGCACCGCACACAGCTGGGAGAGATCAACAAATCAACTTGTATGTCTAGAGGTTCCCCCTGCCCCCGTATATAAAGGAGGGAGGGAGAGGCCGACCCTAGAGGGGGCGCACCAAGTGTGGGGAGTCCTACTAGGACTCCCAAGTCCTAGTAGGATTCCCCTTTCCCTTCCGGAGTAGGAGAGAAGGAAAGAGGGGGAGAGGGAAAAGGAAAAGGGGGATGCACCCCTTGTCCAATTCGGACCAGAGAGGGGGCGTGCGCCTCCTTCCTTTTGGCCTCTCTCCTCTTTTCCCGTATGGCCCAATAAGGCCCAATACTTCTGGTGAATTCCCGTAACTCCCCGGTACTCTGAAAATACCCGAATCACTCGGAACCTTTCCGATGTCCGAATTTAGTCGTCCAATATATCAATCTTTACGTCTCGACCATTTCGAGACTCCTCGTCATGTCCCCGATCTCATCCGGGACTCCGAACTATCTTCAGTACATCAAATCACATAAACTCATAATACAATCATCACCGAAACTTTAAGCGTGCGGACACTACGGGTTCGAGAACTATGTAGACATGACCGAGACACATCTCCAGTCAATAACCAATAGCGGAACCTAGATGCTCATATTGGCTCCTACATATTCTACGAAGATCTTTATCGGTCAAACCGCATAACAACATACGTTGTTCCCTTTGTCATCGGTATGTTACTTGCCCGAGATTCGATCGTCGGTATCTCAATACCTAGTTCAATCTTGTTACCGGCAAGTATCTTTACTCGTTCCATAATACATCATCCCGTAACTAATGAGTGCTTGCAAGGCTTATAGTGATGTGCATTACCGAGTGGGCCCAGAGATACCTCTCCGACAATCGGAGTGACAAATCCTAATCTTGAAATACGCCAACCCAACAAGTACCTTCGGAGACACTTGTAGAGCACCTTTATAATCACCCAGTTACGTTGTGACGTTTGGTGGCACACAAAGTGTTCCTCTGGTAAACGGGAGTTGCATAATCTCATAGTCATAGGAACATGTATAAGTCATTAAGAAAGCAATAGCAACAAACTAAACGATCAAGTGCTAAGCTAACGGAATGGGTCAAGTCAATCACATCATTCTCCTAATGATGTGATCCCGTTAATCAAATGAAAACTCATGTCTATGGTTAGGAAACTTAACCATCTTTGACAACGAGCTAGTCAAGTAGAGGCATACTAGTGACACTCTGTTTGTCTATGTATTCACACATGTATTATGTTTTCGGTTAATACAATTCTAGCATGAATAATAAACATTTATCATGAAATAAGGAAATAAATAATAACTTTTATTATTGCCTCTAGGGCATATTTCCTTCAGTCTCCCACTTGCACTAGTGTCAATAATGTAGTTCACATCGCCATGTGATTTAACACCAATAGTTCACAACACCATGTGATTAACACCCATAGTTCACATCGTCATGTGACCAACACCCAAAGGGTTTACTAGAGTCAATAATCTAGTTCACATCGCTATGTGATTAACACCCAAAGAGTACTAAGGTGTGATCATGTTTTGCTTGTGAGAGAAGTTTAGTCTACGGGTCTGCCACATTCAGATCCGTATGTATTTTGCAAATTTCTATGTCAACAATGCTCTGCACGGAGCTACTCTAGCTAATTGCTCCCACTTTCAAAATGTATCCAGATTGAGACTTAGAGTCATCTGGATCAGTGTCAAAATTTGCATCGATGTAACCCTTTACGACGAACCTTTTGTCACCTCCATAATCGAGAAACATATCCTTATTCCATTAAGGATAATTTTGACCGTTGTCCATTGATCTACTCCTAGATCACTATAGTACTCTCTTGCTAAACACAGTGTAGGGTATACGATAGATCTGGTACACAGCATGGCATACTTTATAGAACCTATGGCCAAGGCATAGGGAATGACTTTCATTCTCTTTCTATCTTCTGTTGTGGTCGGGCTTTGAGTCTTACTCAGTTTCACACCTTGTAACACAGGCAAGAACTCTTTCTTTGACTGTTCCATTTTGAACTACTTCAAAATCTTGTCAAGGTATGTACTCATTGAAAAAACTTATCAAGCGTCTTGATCTATCTCTATAGATCTTGATGCTCAATGTGTAAGCAGCTTCATCGAGGTCTTTCTTAAAAAAAACTCTTTCCAAACACTCCTTTATGCTTTCCAGAAAATTCTACATTATTTCCGATCAACAATATGTCATTCACATATACTTATCAGAAATGTTGTAGTGCTCCCACTCACTTTCTTGTAAATACAGGCTTCACCGCAAGTCTGTATAAAACCATATACTTTGATCACTTTATCAAAGCATATATTCCAACTCCGAGATGCTTGCACCAGTCCATAGATGGATCGCTCGAGCTTGCTCACTTTGTTAGCACCTTTAGGATCGACAAAACCTTATGGTTGCGTCATATACAACTCTTCTTTAAGAAATCCATGAAGGAATACAATTTTGACATCCATTTGCTAGATTTCATAAAATGTGGCAACTCCTAACATGATTCGGACAGACTTTTAAGCATCGATACGAGTGAGAAAATCTCATCGTAGTCAACACCTTGAACTTGTCGAAAATATTTTGTGACAATTCGAGCTTTGTAGATAGTAACACTACTGTCAGCATCCGTCTTCCTCTTGAAGATCCATTTATTCTTAATGACGCACCGATCATCGGGCAAGTCAATCAAAGTCTATACTTTGTTCTCATACATGGATCCCATCTCAGATTTCATGGCCTCAAGCCATTTCGTGGAATCTAGGCTCATCATCGCTTCCTCATAGTTCGTAGGTCCGTCATGGTCAAGTAACATGACCTCCAGAACAGGATTACTATACCACTCTGGTGCGGATCTCACTCTGGTTTACCTACGAGGTTCGGTAGTAACTTGATCTGAAGTTACATGATCATCATCATTAGCTTCCTCACTAATTGGTGTAGTAGTCACAGGAACAGATTTCTATGATGAACTACTTTCCAATAAGGGAGCAGGTACAGTTACCTCATCAAGTTCTACTTTCCTCCAACTCACTTCTTTCGAGAGAAACTCTTTCTCTAGAAAGGATCCATTCTCAGCAGTGAATATCTTGCCTTCGGATCTGTGATAGAAGGTGTACCCAACATTTTCTTTTGGGTATCCTATGAAGACGCACTTCTCCGATTTGGTTCTGAGCTTATCAGGTTGAAACTTTTTCACATAAGCATTGCACCTCAAACTTTAAGAAACGAAAACTTTGGTTTCTTGCCAAACCACATTTCATAAGGCATCGTCTCAACGGATTTAGATGGTGCCCTATTTAACGTGAATGTAGCTGTCTCTAATGCATAACCCCAAAACGATAGTGGTATATCGGTAAGAGACATCATAGATCGCACCATATCTAATAAAGTACGGTTACGACATTCAGACACACCATTACACTATGGTGTTCCAGGTGGCGTGAGTAGTGAAACTATTTCACATTGTTTTAACTGAAGGCCAAACTCATAACTCAAATATTTTACTTCTGCGATCATATCGTAGAAAGTTTTATTTTTGTTACGATGATTCTCCACTTCACTCTAAAATTCTTTGAACTTTTCAAATGTTTCAGACTTGTGTTTGATTAAGTAGATATACTCATATCTGCTCAAATCGTCTGTGAAGATCAGAAAATAATGATACCTGCCACGAGCCTCAATATTCATCGGACCACATACCTCAGTATGTATGATTTCCAACAAATCTGTTGCTCACTCTATTGTTCCGGAGAACGGAGTCTTAGTCATCTTGCCCATGAGGCATGGTTCGCAAGCATCAACTGATTCATAATCAAGTGATTCCAAAAGCCCATCAGCATGTATTTTCTTCATGCGGTTTACACCAATATGACTTAAACGACAGTGCCATAAATAAGTTGCACTATCATTATTAACTTTGCATCTTTTGGCTTCAATATTATGAAAATGTGTATCACCACGATCAAGATCCAACAAACCATTTTCATTGGGTGTATGACCATAGAAGGTTTTATTCATGTAAACAGAACAACAATTATTCTCTAACTTACATGAATAACTGTATTGCAATAAACATGATCCAATCATA
This sequence comes from Triticum urartu, assembly GCF_003073215.2. Classification (NCBI taxonomy): domain Eukaryota; kingdom Viridiplantae; phylum Streptophyta; class Magnoliopsida; order Poales; family Poaceae; genus Triticum; species Triticum urartu. Next base: position 48,485,551 of record NC_053027.1, on the reverse strand, counting down.
TTCATGCTCACCGCAAACACTAAATAACATTTATTTTAGGTTTAACACTGATAACCCACAAGTATAGGGGATCGCAATAGCTTTCGAGGGTAGAGTATTCAACCCAAATTTATTGATTCGACACAAGGGGAGCCAAAGAATATTCTCAAGTATTAGCAGCTGAGTTGTCAATTCAACCACACCTGGAAACTTAGTATCTGCAGCAAAGTGTTTAGTAGCAAAGTAATATGATAGTGGTGGTAGCGGCAACAAAAGTAAAGACAACAAAAGTAATGTTTTTGGTATTTTGTAGTGATTGTAACTGTAGCAGCGGGAAAGTAAATAAGCGAGAACCAGTATATGGAAAACTCGTAGGCACCGGATCAGTGATGGATAATTATGCCGGATGCGGTTCATCATGTAACAGTCATAACATAGGGTGACACAGAACTAGCTCCAATTCATCAATGTAATGTAGGCATGTATTCTGTATATAGTCATACGTGCTTATGGAAAAGAACTTGCATGACATCTTTTGTCCTACCCTCCCGTGGCAGCGGGGTCCTATTGGAAACTAAGGGATATTAAGGCCTCCTTTTAATAGAGAACCAGAACAAAGCATTAGCACATAGTGAATACATGAACTCCTCAAACTATGGTCATCACCAGGAGTGGTCCCGATTATTGTCACTTCGGGGTTGCCGGATCATAACACATAGTAGGTGACTATAGACTTGCAAGATAGGATCAAGAACTCACATATATTCATGAAAACATAATAGGTTCAGATCTAAAATCATGGCACTTGGGCCCTAGTGACAAGCATTAAGCATAGCAAAGTCATGGCAACATCAATCTCAGAACATAATGGATACTAGGGATCAAAGCCTAACAAAACTAACTCGATTACATGATAAATCTCATCCAACCTATCACCGTCCAGCAAGCCTACAATGCAATTACTCATGCACGGCGGTGAGCATCATGAAATTGGTGATGGAGGATGGTTGATGATGACGACGGCGATGAATCCCCCTCTCCGGAGCCCCGAACGGACTCCAGATCAGCCCTCCCGAGAGGTTTTAGGGCTTGGCGGCGGCTCTGTATCGTAAAATGCGATGATTTCTTATCTCCTATTTTTTCTCTCTCTGAAAGCAAATATATAGAGTTGGAGTTGGCGTCGGAGGGTTTCCAGGGGGCCCACGAGGTAGGGGGGCATGCCCTAGGGGGGGCGCCCCCCACCCTCGTGAGAAGGGTGTGGGGCCCCTGGTCTTCATCTTTGGCGAGGATTTTTTTATTATTTTTTCTAAGATGTTCCATGGAGTTTCAGGTCATTCCGAGAATATTTGTTTTCTGCACATAAAACAACACCATGGCAATTCTGCTGAAAACAGTGTCAGTCCGGGTTAGTTCCATTCAAATCATACAAGTTAGAGTACAAAACAAGGGCAAAAGTGTTTGGAAAAGTAGATACAACGGAGACGTATCAACTCCCCCAAGCTTAAACCCTTGCTTCTCCTCAAGCAATTCAGTTGACAAACTGAAAGAAAGAAAGAAAAACTTTTACAAACTCTGTTTGCTCTTGTTGTTGTAACTATGTCAAGCCAGCATTCAAGTTTTTAGCATAGATCATAACTAACCACATTTGCAATAATTCTCAGGTCTCACAATTACTCATATCAATAGCATTATCAACTAGCAAGCCATAATAATAAATCTTGGATGACAACACTTTCTCAAAACAATCATAATATGATATAACAAGATGGTATCTCGCTAGCCCTTTCTGAGACCGCAAAACATAAATGCGGAGCACCTTTAAAGATCAAGGACTGACTAGACATTGTAATTCATGGTAAAAGAGATCCAATCATAGTCATACCCAATATAAATTAACAGTGATGAATGCAAATGACGGCTGTGCTCTCCAGCTAGTGCTTTTTAATAAGATGGTGATGACTCAACATAAAAGTAAATGGATAGGCCCTTCACAGAGGGAAGCGGGGATTTGTAGAGGTGCCAGAGCTCGGTTTTGAAATAGAGATAAATTGTATTTTGAGCGGTATACTTTCATTGTCAACGTAACAACTAAGAGATGGCGATATCTTCCATGCTAAACACATTATAGGTGGTTCCCAAACAGAATGGTAAAGTTTATACCCCCCCTCCACCAACAAGCATCAATCCATGGCTTGCTCGAAACAACGAGTGCCTCCAACATACATCAGGTCCCAGGGGGAGTTTTGTTTGCAATTAATTTTGATTTAGTTTGCATAAAGCATGGGACTGGGCATCCCGGTGACCAGCCATTTTCTCGTGAGTGAGGAGCGGAGTCCACTCCTCTTGAGAATAACCCGCCTAACACGGAAGATAAGGACAGCCTTTGTTGATACATGAGCTATTCAAGCATACAAAACAGAATGTTTATTTGAAGGTTTAGAGTTTGGCACATACAAATTTACTTGGAATGGCAGGTAGATACCGCATATAGGAAGGTATGGCGGACTCATCTGGAATAACTTTGGGGTTTAAGGGATTGGATGCACAAGCAGTATTCCCGCTTAGTACAAGTGAAGGCTAGCAAAAGACTGGGAAGCGACCAACTAGAGAGCGACAACAGCCATGTACATGCATTAAAATTAATAAACATTGGATGCAAGCATGAGTAGGATATAATCTACCATGAACATAAATATCGTGAAGGCTATGTTGATTTTGTTTCAACTACATGCGTGAGCATGTGCCAAGTCAAGTCACTTAAATCATTCAAAAGAGGATACCACCCCATCATACCACATCATAATCATCTCAATAGCATGTTGGCATACAAGGTAAATCATTATAACTCATAGCTAATCAAGCATGGCACAAGCAACTATTATCTCTAATTGTCATTGCAAACATGTTTATTCATAATAAGCTGGATCAAGAATGAGGGACTCATCATATTTACAAAAACAAAAGAGGTCGAGTTCATACCAGCTTTTCCCATCTCAGTCAGTCCATCATATATCATCATAATTGCCTTTCACTTGCACGACCAAACGGTGTGAATAATAATAAGAGTGCACGTGCATTGGACTAAGCTAGAATCTGCGAGCATTCAATAAACAGGAGAAGACAAGGCAATATGGGCTCTTGGTTAAATCAACAATAATGCATATAAGAACTGCTTCAACAATTTAATTATGGTCTTCTCCTACTGACCCCCAAAGAAAAGAAATAAAACTATTTACACGGGAAAACTCCCAACAAGCAAAAGAAGAACAGGAAATATTTTGGGTTTTATTTTTAATTATTACTACTACAGCAGAAAAATAAACTACTACTAATTTTTGGTTTTTGTTAAGGTTTAACAAACACACAAGACACTACTAGGAAAAGGCCTACTAATGGCGCACCAGTTTTGCCTACTAATGGCGCACTACTGGTGCGCCATTAGTATCACGCCACTAGTATTTCTTACTAATGGCGCACCACGCAGTGCGCCATTAGTATAGAACACCATGCGCCATTAGTATGCCTCCCAGGGGGCCATATTTAACCATGTGCTTTGGCATACTAATGGCGCACTGTTGTGTGATGCGCCATCAGTATACTTTGGCATACTAATGGCGCACTCTGTAGTGATGCGCCATTAGTATGAATATTAGGTTTTCTTCTTTTTTACTTTTCTGATTTTTGCACAGGTTACAAAATATATTATTTGACAGAATATAGACAGCAGCACACAGCAACAACAGATTCATCGAATACAATAGAAGATTAGTCGCCGAATATAATTCATCATATTAGTCTCCGAATTCAAAAGACCGAACAAAGATAAAACATTACAAGTCTCGAGACCGCGAGTATCGAGTTTGTCTTCACATTACAAGTCGATATCGATCATCTAAACTACCATCACATAGAAGAGAGCTGCGGTCATCACGATGAGCATCATCGCGATGAAACTGGTCTTCATCCGGTTCCTCCAACGCTCCCTCCTCTCTCCCGCTAGATAGCGGGCGTATCTAGATTCCGCCTCCGCCCTAGTGGTGTACCCTTTGTAATTGTTACCGCTGAAATGGTGAACCTGTCTCCGACACTCCTCCCAGTCGTCGTAGACTCCGGGAACCTTACCCTTGTACACGACATACGACGGCATCTCTATGCACAAGCCAAATAACAGACAATACATACATAAGCAATATAAAAGTATGTAACAAGAGGATCGGAAGAGAAGAGCAAGACATGACATTAATAGCACGATTCATGGTCCTACTAATAAATAGCATTGATTACATCTAAGTTGAACGACTGTCCAAACCAAAGAGACATACAAGTTCATTAAAGTTTAATTACAACATGAGCCAATCAATGTTTCAGAACTACACATAGCATCACTACTGTCGACTCGACTCATGGGACCGGAGCATGGATGAAGCCGCCGTCTGTCGTGATGGTCATGAAATCGCGGGCGTTGTCAGCCTGCATTTGTAGCGTTCCCTCTATCTCCCTGTTGGACGGTTGATATCTGAGGTATAACTGCCCCGTGGTATGAAGGACATCTTGATGGATGATGTCCGCAAACTCCGACTGGACGCGAAAGAATTCTTGTCTGATGGCCGCGTCCTGGATTGCCGACAAGCTCGCGGCCCAATCTTTGAGATTATCTGGTAGCAGAAGGTGGTGATGGTCCCTTACGATTGCCCGCATGTGATGGAGGGCGTAGTAGGCATCCTTCTGACCGCCAGGCGGCTGCTTGACGCAGCAGAACTTAGTATTGTGGGCAAACATGTGCTTGCCGTAGCTACGAACTGGCCTGGTGAAGGTGCCTCCAGATTTGGCGTAGCCGGGGAGAACATCATCAAGAACTTTCTTGATATTTGTGTAGTCCATCTTGGAGTCACGGTTCGGGTCGAAATACGTGGCCATGGAATATTTCGGGCTTAAGAGGATGAGTGTGCAATGTGTGTCACTGCACAGAACACGAAATGTTAGAAAAAAAATAACGATCAAAATCTAAGAAATCATATGTTACGGGACGGTTAAGGGATGACTTACTCGGGAAAGTAAGCCACGAGGAAGTTATCCTTATCTGGGTTTGCCAGAATGACGCCTTCGAGGTGTGAACTCGTGACTTGGCGGTCCCCAGCGCTGCCCAAGAGCTTGGCACGCATGTAGAAGGGGTTGACTATCACGATGTCCGGGGTCTTGTCTCTAATGATCCGCATCTCCATACTCGGTGAAAACAGCCGAACGAAGGTGTAGTGCAGTGGATGAAGGTTAAACATAGCAAAGATGTCATCAAACCGCAGGACGATCGTACCCCCGATGGCGCCATCCACAAAGCCCTTGCCCTCTGGCACCTTGGCCACGAAAACTGGGTATGCCACATCATTCTCTCTGAGACGCCGCTTCTCCAAAGAAAGAACACTGTCATGCAGACTCCGCATAGCACCGGTTGTAGCATTGAGCATATTTGTCGGTAGCATCGCCCTACCCGCCACATGCACCCTCCTCGAGATATCCTTAGGTGAAGGTGGCCCGTCCTGAGCACGGATCGTACTCGGTGCCGGCTGGCTCGCACCCTTGTTACTCTTTCTTTTCCGTCCCTTCTTCTTCTGTTGTAATGGGACCGAGTTATGCTCACAGACTGCCTTCTTGAGTGTGTTGGGGCTGATAATATTTGGCACCTCGGCTATCTGAGGCTCGATGAAGTCGGCAGCTGGAGGCGTCTCCTGAGAACTGAACGCCAGACGACGCCTGTTGCAACTGGGTTTCTCCGTCGTACCAGCTAGACCGTGGTCGTCTTGGTTGGGTTCTTGAGAAAGAGGCCCACAGAATTCGTCATCGTACCCATGTTCGGCAAAGTACTTATCGACGTTGCTAAATGTACGGCCGTCGTCGTTGTCGTTGTCGTCCAGATCCTGTGCCATATGCATGTTCGGATCCTGTGCCATAGGGATGTCCGGCATGTCCAGTAGCGTTGCGGCGGTCTTCCCATGGCTTGGCGCCGGCACGACTGGCGGTGTTGTCTTTGGGGTGGTGTCCCTCGCCCCCAAACGAATCTGGCTCTTCGGCCAAAGCAGGGGCCAGCTTAGGCAGGTGCTGAGGGTCATCAGAACATCTTCGTCGGCCCCGGCGGGTTGAATCAGAGGTAACAACTCGTCGCAGCCTGGCAGCACCCGAACCAGTTGAACCCTATACACGATGGGTGGCATCGGTTTACCGTGGAACACGGGGTTGCCCGGTTGAACGATTTTGCCCTTGGCGACATCGACCAACTCGTCGTTCACGAAGTGCAGGAGAGTGCACGGAACGTTGGTGGCGCCCTGCGAAAACATGTAGGGCGTCAGGGATGCCCAGTCAAAGGCAAGGAGATGAAGTCCTCGGCTGAGAGGCTTAATTATTTACCGTGGTGATGGCGTCGAGCTCGGCTAATGTCAAGGCACCGCCAACGGCGGGCGTGCAACTGATGGAGGGGCCGCTTCCTGGCGAGGTGCCGACCGGCATACACCCGGGTGCATTAAGCTCCAATGCCGGCGTCGGAGACACCAATACCGCCGACGCCGGAGACAGCAATGGCGCCGCCGCCAGAGACACCAATACCGCCGCCGCCGGAGACACCAATGGCGCCGCCTGCGCGCTGTGCGAGTTGCTGGCCGTGAAGCTGGGAATCGGGGGCGGCCCCTGTTGGCCACCCGCAATCCACGTCGTTATCCCATGAATCAAGGTAGGCATAATGCCGGTGAGCGTCGATCCCAGTTGTTGTTGCACTTGCTCTTGGACCATCTCCGGAATCCGCGCCACTTGCGCCTTGAGTGCTTCAACCTCGCGCGACTGGCTTTCCGAGCTAGTCTTTTTCTCCTTTCGCCCACCAGCGGTATAGTATGACAACCATTTTGTGGACAAGCCTTTGCCGGCCACACGACCAGCTGACGTCGGCTTACTGAGCTTATCCTTGTTTTTCATTATGTTCAACACCCTATTCAAAGGGGTGTTGAAAGGGGAGCTCTGAGACGACCCCGTGCTACTGCTTTCTTTGTCCTGCGGAAGGAACGTGAACCATTTAGAAATATTGGGGATTAATTAGAATGCAACCATATGGAGCTAATTGCGCGGGGGTGTATTCCTTACCAGGACAAGCTCAAGCGCCTTGGTCTTCGGATCCGTGGTAAGCTCCTTTGTTACCGGGTCCTCCTTGTACCGGGCCCTGAGAAAGTTCCTGGTCTGCTTGTCACGGTATTTCTTGAAGCGGGGCGGTAGGCCTTGCTCGGCACGCTCCGCGTCCTCCTTGTCCCATATAGGCTCCGCCACTCTGTAACTGCCGGGACCGAGTTGGTGGCCCCCTAAGTTCAACTGCCGCATTTCTTTCCCCCACTGACTTGATTCGGAGGTTGCGGGGCTCTCGCACTTGATCTTGAACTCCTTGTAGTCATCTTCGCTCATCAAAGGATATTTCGCCTTGATCTTCTCATAACTATCACCTTTGTCAATCATTGCCTTCACCGTGCTTTTCCAAGTAGACAGGGCCGTGCTCATCCTCGTGACGGCGGCACCGTTCACTTTATTCCCTGAGAGGCGTGTGTTTGCAAACTCAGCGGGGAACTTGTATCGTTCGTGCAACTTCGTGAAGAGGAGGCTGCGCAAATTCCCTCGGTCCTTATGCCTTAGGTTCTCGGTGTTGATCGAGACGGTGCTCCAGAGAATGCACCCGAGCTGAACCGAGTACCCCTTAACTACGTGTTTGGGTGCCGTCGGATGCCTATCGGAGTTCACTTCAGTAAATTCCTCCCTGACGGTGCCGAGCACGTTCGGGCGCCGGTCCTTCCGTTGCCTCTTCGGTTGGCTGCCATCTGTGCGTGCGCCGCCATCATCAGTGGTGGCATCCGCGGCGCCATCATCAATGGTGTCATCCCCGACGTCACTAGGGGTTGTGTAGTCAGGATCGGTGTCTTCCGTGGCGTCCTCATAGCGGTGAGGTTCTTCCTCCAACTCCTGGGACAGCTCCCAGAATTGCTTGCCGCACGAATCGCCGGCCTCATCGTTGTGGGCCATGTTTCGCTCTAAATAGGAAAAAAGTTTGGTCAAAAAGTTGGTTATTGTCAAGGAACAAGATCATGGTCTCATCGTTTAGGGTTTGTCGACACCGAGGCATCCTAAAAGCTAAGCTTTTATCATTTAGGGTTTGTCGACGCCGAGGCACCCTAAAAGCCTAAGCATACATCATTTAGGTTCTCATCGACACCGAGGCACCCTATAGAAGCCAAGTTAAGTTTTCATCATTTAGGGTTTATCGATGCTGAGGCACCCTAGGTTAGGCCTAATCACTTGGCACTAATCACTTGACTCTATTGCCACCTATGTTGGGTTTATCATCTAGGGTTTATCGATGCTAAGGAGAATTCTAAGTTGGGCCTAATCACTTGGCTCTATTGCCACCTATGGTTTAATGCATCAAGAATGGCGGGGCAGTTGATCCTACTTAACTAAGTACTAAGATACCCCGGCCCATGCATTAGTCGCAAGTACCCCATATGTCCTATTTTTAGCAAAGCCATGCTAAAATTCACGGAAAATTTCAGCATGACCTTTGCTGAAAATAGGACATATGGAGTACCCGAATTTGCCGGAACGGAAGTTAATCGACATTCTGGCAAACTCAAGGGCCTCTCGGGGTACCTGCAAAATCATTATCCCCGTGTAATGAAGTCGCCAATGGGTCATTTCAGAAGATCACAAGTAGCATCATCACAAGTACAGCAGCAGCAGTAGTGAATACAGGCATAACAGCAGCAGCAGCAGGTTTATTCTTCTTCTTCTTCATAAACATTAATTCTAGATGCCATAATCAGATCGAAATTTCAAACCACACACTTACTTTCAACTATAAACAAAACTGACTTACTGTTAATGAACAGTGGCTAAAGATATATAGAACTCCATTGCAAATGTGCCATGTCAATAAAACAACTCATGGAAGTAAACTACTAGCAGGCTCAAAAGTCAAGTAAACTGAAAATTATGACAGCTTGCAAACGCAGGACCATGTCATTATCATGGCAGTCCACTATATATTTTTATGACAAAATACATCATTATCAGGGCACATTAACAGCAAGGTGAGACTAGGCACTGATGCAGCAGACTAAGTAGACTATGAAATATGCAATGTTAGAAGTAAAATGAGTCAATCATCACATCATCCTATTGTGACTACTGAAATAACACAACCATCAACCGGAAAAATCTGGTAACATGAAAACAAACAATCAGTGCATGCTTTCAGTTTGGTCACTGAATGTAGTCTGTTTTGTTCACTAAACGCAACTACCCCTAAATAAACAAATACACTACAAGCCTATTATTGACAATTCTTCAGATCAAACAACCCCATTATTTGGTTTTGATGGCTTGGACAACGGGAAGTTGCTAAAATATGACTATAAACTGGTAATGTTGTGTCTTGGGTATATTATACTAAACTGGTAATGGAATAAAGATGCTTAAAACAAAACTTTTGCCTAACTATTTGGTCTGAAAGTGTTTCCTTCTGGTAGCCACTTCACAACTGCACATTACAAACAGTGACCAATACCATATTAAATTCTCACTGTTGACAATTTGGATTCAATCACCTTCATTTGATCAAAGATGTTCAGCAACACTACAGTTGTCATAACTAAACAAGAAAAAGAACAGAAGCCTCACACTATCCTCAAATTAGCAAGCATATTGTTAAGACAATTTTTCAAACCAAACAACCTCAAAAAAATTGATCTGGAAAGAACAACGGAGGCTGTTCCAAATGAACACTCAGCTGATAATTTGCAGAGTGATAGTATTAATGTTTTGTGTTGTGAGGACCAGCTGGAATCAAGAGGAATTTGTTCGGTTAATCCACACTAATTATGCATCAGTCAATAATACTAAACTGTACAGAGAGAAGTAATTAGACATGTAAGCCGTTGCTAGCGAGTACAAGCATGTAGGAGAGAAATTATAATATGCCGCCATGGCCCTAGGGTTTGCAGGGGAGGGGTGGAGGAGAAGGGAGGAATCACCTGGGGAGGGGATGGGGGAATGGAGGAAGACGCCGGCGTTGAAGCTCCGGCGGCGGCTGGGTGTTGAAGCTCCGGTGACACGCGGCGGGCTCCTCCACTCGCCTGTCTCTGCGTCTCGGCTTGGGCGGGAGGACGTCGAGGGCGCGGGCGGAGGGGGGACGGCGAGGGAGGCGACGCTCGGCTCGGCGTCGCGTGGCCTGGCTGAGCTGAGTAGAGGCGGTCGTCGTCTCCTCCTCCTCGTCCTCCTCCTGGTCCTCCTCCTCCGGCTCGGGCCGCGGTGGCGCGGGGGAGCTGCAATGGTGGGGGGCGCGGGGGAGGCTGTGCGGGGGAGCTGAGGTGGTGGGGGCGCGGAGGCGTGGGGGTGGAGTCCGGCGGGGGTCGGGGCGGCGGTGTCGGGGCAGCGCGCGGGTGGATCTGGCGAGGGAGAGGGACGAAGGGGATATGGCGAGAGGGAGAGGGAGGAATTAGCTGGGGGAAAGCTTACTAATGGCGCACCCCGCAGCGGTGTGCCATTAGTATGTTTTTTTGGATAGCAATGGCGCACCCGCGGTCGGTGCGCCGTTAGTAATCTTTTTTTATATATAGCAATGGCGCACCAGCCAGAGGTGCGCCATTAGTAATCTTTTTTATATATAGCAATGGCGCACCAGCCAGAGGTGCGCCATAAGTAATTTTTTATTATTAATTTTTGTTGCATCTAATAATTTTTTAGAAAATGAATATGAATATGAAACAGTAATAATTTTTAATAAAAACAGTAATAATTTTTTTTAAATATCATCAAATTTGTTATTTGAAAATATTTATGAATATGAAAAAATATCATCAAATCTATTATTTGAAAATATCATCAAATTTTTTATTTGAAAATATAATCAAATTTGTTTTTTTGCAATTTTAGTTGCATTCATTTGTGACGGTGGAGCGGGTCGGGGAGGGTCCGGGGGGTCATCGGCGGCAGTGGAGCGGGGGAGGGGTGCGGTGAGTCATCGGCGGCAGTGGAGCAGGGGAGGGTGCGGGGGAGAGGGTGCGGGGGGGTCGGCGGCGGCGGCCGGTGGAGCGGGGGAGAGGGTGCGGGGGGTGCTCGGCGGCGAGGGGGACCGGATCTGGCGAGGTGGGATAGCGATCGAAATGGAGGGGGATCGAGATCGAGTGTCCATGAAATTTAAAAAATATTCATGAGTTCAAAATTAAAGTGCCCATGAAATACAATCGAGAAATGAAGGCTACGATTTAAATACAATCGATCTTAGCTAGCTATCTATTCACAATCTTCTTGCCCTTCTTTTTCGCAAATGGAGTTCTTCTGTGGAACGGACGTCCTTTAGGTAGGGTGGTCCTGCTTCTTCTTGTGGTGTATGCTGCTACTTCATCGTCGTCGTCATGTTCGATCTTCGGGTCGCCGTACTTGTCGAAGTCTTGCTCATTGGCTACTCCATCCATTCCGATGATCTTCCTTTTGCCTCTCCTCACGACAACACGACTGGGCTTTAATGGGTCGGTAATGAAGAAGCATTGGTCCACTTGGGAAGCCAGTACCCATGGCTCATTTTTCGCGGTGACGTTTGCGCCCGCGGTCTTGGATTTGGCTTCGGGTATGACCATGGTGGTGAAATACCGGTCTTCTTTTGGGACGCTCTTGGCCCATCTGACACGGAACATCGGGACCTTCTCTCCAGCATAGCTCAGCTCCCAGATCTCCTCGATCCTTCCGTAGTATCTGTCCTTGTCGTTACCGGTGTAGGATTCCATCGTTACCCCAGAGTTCTGATAACCATCGCTCTTCATGTCCTTGTCCTCGGTGTAGAATGTGTAGTCGTTGATATCGTACGCCTCATAGGTCATCAGTTTGTGCTCGGCGCCCTGTGACAAGGCGAATATGAGTTGTTCTTCCGCGAAAGAATCCTCATGTAAAGGGTACGACAGAAGCTTCTGCTTGAACCAACGCATGAAACATGATTTGTGCTCTTTGATTATATCTCCGTCCGTCCTCTGTTGGCCTCGGTCATTGTACGTCTTCTCAATAAAGGTTTTGTGCTCTACCACCCAAGGATCGACCACGTCTATGTGTTGTAGCGCGACTAGGTTTGCTCTTTCAAAGTCGGTGAGTCGACCCTCGAAGTCGACATGCATTTCATGGCGACCCTCACGGTGACCCCATCCAGCGAGCCTGCCGAGGTGCCTGTTGACGGGCAGACCAACGGGGTTCTCGATGCCTAGATAATTCGTGCAGTAGGAGATGCACTCTTCGGTCAGAAAGCCCCTGGCTATGCTTCCCTCTGGACGTGACATGTTGTGAACGTATCCTTTGATGACACCATTCATCCTTTCGAATGGCATCATGCTGTGCAGGAACGTTGACCCGAGTTGGATGATATCCTCCACGATATGGACCAGCAGAAGCACCATAATGTCGAAGAATGCGGGCGGGAAGTACATCTCAAGCTCGCATAGTATCACCACGATATCTTCCTAGCCTTCTGAGTTGCCTCACGCCAACTGACTTCCGAGAGATGACGTCGAAAAAGTTGCATAGGCCAAATAGCGTTTCACGGACGTGCGCGTCCATGATCCCACGGATTGCAACTGGAAGTATCTGCGTCATCAGCACGTGACAGTCGTGAGACTTCATCCCGCTGAACTTCTGCTTCGCTGGGTCTAGGTATCTGCTTATCTTCCCCGCATAACCGTAAGGAAGTTTTACTCCTACGAGGCAGGTGAAAAACTGCTCGATCTCCTCCTGACTTAGAGTGAAGCACGCGGGAGGGTAGTCATTTCCCGTCTTCTTGGACTTTTTGCCTTTGCGACGACTTTCTGTGTCCTGCTTCGCCTCATCATCATCATCATCATCATTAGCGTGAAGCTCCTGCCTGATGCCCATTGATTTCAAGTCTGCCCTTGCTTTCGGCCCATCTTTGGTCCTCTCTGGCATGTTGAGCAGGGTACCAAGAAGACTCTCGCACACGTTTTTCGTGATATGCATGGCATCAAGGCTGTGAGGCACACGATGGATCTTCCAGTACGGCAAGTCCCAGAAAACAGACCTCGTTTTCCATACCTTCAGCAGCGGCTCTGGCGCCTTTCACTTCTTTCCCGGCAGTGGGCAATCTTTCCAATTTTTCAACAGCCCGTCTATTTCCTCGCTGCTCCTCGTACGCGGGCGTCTTCGGGGTTCGGTTTCACCATCAAACAGATCCTTGCGTTTCCTCCACGGGTCATCGTCGCGAAGCCACCTTCAATGTCCCATGAACACGGTTTTCAAAGACCCGGGATCTCTATCTAGCTGGAGATACGTTGTGTCATCCATGCACCTGACGCATTCAGAAAATCCGTGGACCACCTGCCCCGCGAGATATCCATAACCGAGATAGTCGTGCACCGTCGTGAGCAGTGCGGCTCCCATAGGGAAATATTCTTTCTCTGCGGCGTCCCACGTATTGGTTGGCGTTTTCCACAGCGTGTCTAGCTCCTCTTTCAGCAGCCCCAGATACAGATTGATGTCGTCCCCTGGTTGTTTCGGCCCTTCAATTAGCATACTCATGTGAATGTACTTCCTCTTCATGCACAACCAGGGGGGAAGGTTGTACATCCACCCAAACACAGGCCAGGTGCTATGTGTGCTTATCTGGCTGCCAAACGGATTGACTCCATCGGTGCTCACGCCCAGCACGATGTTCCTTGGATCCTTCCCAAATTCTGGGTGTTCGAAGTTCAATGCTTGCCACTGGCTCCCATCCTTAGGGTGACTCAGCATCTTGTCTTTTTTATTTATCTCCGGGTCATTTGCGTCATCTTCTCGCTTCTTCTCCTCCCTATCCGCGTGCCAATGTAGGAGCTTTTCTACCTTAGGGTCCGCGAAATACCGCTGCAGACGAGGAGTGATCGGAAAGTACCACACCACTTTTCGAGGAGCTTTCTTCCTCTTCTTGTATCGAGTGACGCCGCACACCGGACATATGGTAGACTCCACGTGCTCGTCCCGATAAATGATGCAATTGTTCATGCACACATGGTATTTCATGTGCGGTAAATCCAGAAGACACACGACTTTCTTCGCCTCCTCGAAACTGGTCGGGCACTTGTTCCCCTTGGGAAGACGTTCGTGCCAGAATGACATGTTCTCGTCGAAGCATGCGTCGGCCATTTTGTGTTTTACCTTCATCTCCAGAGCCACGAGCGTTACTTTCAGGCGGGTATCCTCGGGTCTGCATCCTTCATACAATGGAGTAACCGCGTCTATCTCCAGTTGATCCAGCTTGGCTTTCTCTCAGGCGGCAGCTCTTGCGTTATTCGTCTGCTTGAGAAGCAGCTCTTGAATATGAGGGTCCTGCACCCAGCCCATCAATGGTCCATCGTCGTCTGCTCCACCGGCATCTTCATCTTCATGATCATGCCCTTCGTCTGCTCCGGCATCTTCCTCGTCATCATGTCCGGCATCTTCTACATGATGACTATGTACAGCATCACCGTCGTGATCATGTCCTGGAGATTCTTCGTCTTCTCGCCCGCCTGAGCCGCGGTGGTTGTCTTTCTACCCTTCCTCATTTCTTGCCCGGCCCCCATGGACGACTTCATAGTCATCTTCATCACCTTGCCACCGATAGCCATCCATGAAACCACGCAAGAGTAGGTGGTCCCGCACCTGCCCGGAATCCGGGTCCGCAATAATGCTCTTCAGCTTGCATCTTCGACACGGACATCTTATCTCCGTCTCGTTCTTTTGAAGCATCTCGGCCTTTGCGGAGCTCAAAAACCTATTCATGATGCCTTCGGTCATCGTGCGGACCATGGTCACCTGCGGGGTATAGCAAAACGATATTTTAGAACCAAGAAAAAATGTGGCATGACTTTCCCTAAAAATAGGACCAAAAAGAATACATAGTGCCAAAATTCTCGCCGAAACGGAAATGAATCAACATTCCGGCAAAATATTGGCAACTATCGCATTTCAAATACTGGTACCTGCAAACACAAACATATATGTAACACCACAAACATATGCAACACCACAAACATACATAGATCTAGCTAGGCCACAAAAAGTGCATGTGCACGTTGTTGGAGCGAGCTAGGGAGAAAAAAAGTAGATCTACAACATGAAGATAGCTTTCCCCTTACTTACCTATCAAAAAAAGGTAATTTCACCACTTAATTTTGATGAATCTATGGTGCAAATGAGGTGAGGAGGAGGAGGCAGCCGATAAGCTTGGAGAAGGAGGTGGAGGGAATGAAGTGGGGAAGTGAGTGTGTAGGTGTTGCTGTCCGAAATATCTAGCTGGTCCCAGGTTACTAATGGCGCACCACACAGCCATGCGCCATTAGTAACCCAACATACTAATGGCGCACCTCCTGGCCGTGCGCCATTAGTAGTTTTGTAAAAAAAAGTAAATATATATATATACTAATGGCGCACCGTGGCATAGTGCGCCATTACTAGTTTAAACTAGTAATGGCGCACTTTGCAACGGTGCGCCATTAGTAGTTTTGCAAAAAAAAAGAATAAAAAAATACAGTAGTGGCGCACTCCATGGCTGGTGCGCCATTACTAGTTAGAACTACTAATGACGCACTTTGCCAGGATGCGCCATTAGTATGTTTGGAAAAATGAAAAAAAATTGTTACTTGTGGCGCACCTTGTGGCTGGTGCGCCATTAGTGTCTTCCACACTAATGGCGCATCACCACATGATGCGCCATTAGTATATAGTAGTGGCGCACCACTTCTCTGGTGCGTCATTAGTGTCAATTTCATCTATAGCCCTTTTCCTAGTAGTGAGAAGAAAGCAGGAAAAAGAAAATAAACTAGCATGGATATTACAGTGAAAAAGTATGAGCACCGACATCTAGCAATGAGTGTGTGTGAGCATAAATGTAATGTCGGTGAGAAATACGTACTCCCCCAAGCTTAGGCTTTTGGCCTAAGTTGGTATATGGCCACGGCTGGC
The DNA here is from genome assembly GCF_003073215.2 of Triticum urartu. NCBI lineage: Eukaryota > Viridiplantae > Streptophyta > Magnoliopsida > Poales > Poaceae > Triticum > Triticum urartu. The sequence goes on along the minus strand of NC_053027.1, from coordinate 48,469,579 downwards.
CTGGCGGATATCCATAATAATAGTTGTTGGGGTCGTACTGTGATGAGGAGGAAGACTCTGACTGCCACTGGCTGACAGTCATCTCTGGATCTCAAGAATAAACAGATTGTCGTGGAGGCTCATCTTGTGGTTCCTGTTCCGGGGCTGGTGCAGGATTCTTGTAAGCTTGGACGGCAGCCCATGTAACGAGGTAGGGTCCTACAAAATTAAACAAAGAAGGAGCAGGCAGGATAATAGTCTCAGGATGATGTTTGTTAAAGAATAATTGATATTTAAGCTCTCCTGCCCTATTCTTAACAATAAAATTATGTGCCACCATACTTTTATGATCTAGATAAACATGGGGCAGCACCTTTTCTTCCTTCTCGGCATGCCTAATAGGTATGTTAAAATGTGCAGCTAGGCGTGTGGCATAGACGCCTCCAAAGATGGGACCCTTAGTACGGTTCATACTTAACCGTCTAGCAATAATACCGCCCATACCAAAAATGTTATCACTGTATAAACCGTGGTGCAGAATAATTATATCAGGGATACTTAGGTTTCCACTGTTTCCGCGTCCAATTAAACAACGACTAGCAAATAATGCAAAGTAATGTAAAACAGGAAAATGTATGCTAGTGATTCGTGCATCGGAAACCTTTCTAGTTTCTCCTACAGTGATAGTATCAATAAACCCAGCCACATCATCATGATGTGGTACTTCTGTCTTGCCCTCAAAAGGGATTAAACAAATCCGACAGAAATCATAAAGTGACATCTCCTTATGCTTATCATATAAATGAAACTCCACCGTAGGTGGTGAGTTCCTAGAATGAAAATGAAAGTTTTGCACAAAAGTATTTGTGAGTAAGAGATACTGATCGCATTGGTCGTGGAGGAAAGTGGTGAGGCCTGCATTGTGAGCCAATTCATGAAAATCTTTGTAGATACCGGCTGCTCTCAAGAAATCTTCAGAAGGCCATTCACACGCCCGAATCTCCGCGGTGCGCGGCAAATTATATTTAGGCTTCGGTACCTTTTCCTTCGAGCTTTGGCTCGACGAGCCCCTCAAAAATCTCCTCATTATTTTTCTGAAACAATCTAAAAATTTTAGTAACTTGAAACAAAAATGAACCAACTTCAATAATACTGATAGCAACTACTCCTACAAGTGCCTAGAGCCTAAATCGAGCATTAGAACTACTTGGAACCATATAAATTTGACATACAAGCTCAAGAACATGGTCACCTATGCAGCACAAATTTGCAAAGAATAAAGCACTAGAACAAAAACTAATTGGACCAATGGAGGAGTCACATACCAAGGAACAATCTCCCCAAGCAGTTTTGCGAGAGGTGCTTTGAGCAAGGAGATCGAAAATCACAACAAAAGTGGCTGGAACTCGTGCTTGAGTTGGTTTTTAGGGTTTGTGTGAGATGGAGGAAGAATATGGGTGCTGGGATAAGTGGAGGAGGGCCCACGAGGCAGGGGGCGCGCCCACCACCCTCGTGGCCAGGTGGCAGCTCCTCCCGCGGTAATTTTTGCACGGTAAATTCTCAAATATTCCTGAAAAAATCATATTAAATTGGCATGTCATTCCGAGGACTTTTATTTTCGGGATATTTTTATATTGCACGGATAAGTCAGGAAACAGACAGAAAAATACTATTTTTTACTTTATTTCTACTAATTAACAGAAAGTAAAAGTGGGGTACAGAAGGTTGTGCTTCTAGTTTCATCCATCTCATGCTCATCAAAAAGAATCCACTAACAAGGTTGATCAAGTCTTGTTAACAAACTCATTCCGATAATCATGAAACCGGAGAAATTTAGAATAACACTAAGTTACCTCAACGGGGATATGCACATCCCCAATAATAAGAATATCATATTTCTTCTTGACAGTAGGAAGAGGAAATTCAAAACCTCCAAATATAATCGATGGAATTTTTCCAATATAGTTGATACTATGAACTTGAGGTTGTTTCCTCGGAAAGTGTACAGTATGCTCATTACCATTAACATGAAAAGTGACATTGCCTTTGTTGTAGTCAATAACAGCCCTTGCAGTATTAAGAAAAGGTCTTCCAAGAATAATAGACATACTATCATCCTCGGGAATATCAAGTATAACAAAGTCTGTTAAAATAGTAACGTTTGCAACTACAACAGGCACATCCTCACAGATACCGACAGGTATAGCAGTTGATTTATCAGCCATTTGCAAAGATATTTCAGTAGGTGTCAGCTTATTCAAGTCAAGTCTACGATATAAAGAGAGAGGAATAACACTAACACCGGCTCCAAGATCACATAAAGCAGTTTTAATATAATTTCTTTTAATGGAGCAAGGTATAGTGGGTACTCCGGGGTCTCCAAGTTTCCTTGGTATTCCACCCTTAAAAGTATAATTAGCAAACATGGTGGAAATTTCAGCTTCCGGTATCTTTCTTTTATTAGTAATGATATCCTTCATATATTTAGCATAAGGATTTGTTTTGAGCACATCAGTTAATCTCATACGCAAAAGATAGGCCTAATAATTTCAGCAAAGCGCTCAAAATCCTCATCATCCTTTTTCTTGGATGGTTTCGGAGGAAAAGGCATGGGTTTCTGAACCCAAGGTTCCCTTTCTTTACCATGTTTCCTAGCAACAAAGTCTCTTTTATCATAACGTTGATTCTTTGACTGTGGGTTATCAAGATCAACAACAGGTTCAATTTCTACATCATTATCATTACTAGGTTGAGCATCATCATGAACATCATCATTAATATTTTTACTAGGTTCATGTTCATTAGCAGATTGTGTTTTAGCATCAGACATAGAAATATCATTTGGATTATCAGGTGGTTTAGCAATAGGTTCACTAGAAGTTTGCACAGTTCTATCATTTTTCTTCTTCTTCTTTTTAGAAAAACTAGGAACATCAATATTATTTCTTTGAGAATCTTACTTGATTCTCTTAGGGTGGCCTTCAGGATACAAAGGTTTATGAGTCATTCTACCAGTTCTAGTAGCCACTCTAACAGCATAATCGTTTTTCTTACTATTCATTTCATCAAGCACTTCTTTCTGAGCCTTAAGTACTTGTTCTACTTGAGTGGTAACCATAGAAGCATGTTTGCTAACAAGTTTAAGTTCACCTTTAATATTAGCCATATAATCACCCAAGCGTCTAATCATATAAGCATTTTCTTTTAATTGTCTACCAAAATAAGCATTGAAGTCGTCTTGCTTAAACATAAAGTTATCAAACTCATCCAAGCACTGACTAGCAATTTTAGTAGGAGGGACTTCAGCTTTATCATATCTATAGAGAGAATTTACCTTTACTACCTGTGTCGAGATATCGGGATCAGGAGGTTCTTCAGTAAATAAATAATTAAGATCATATGTTTTTCAACAGGCGGTGAATTAAGACCATGTATTTCTTCAATAGGAGGTAAATTCTTAACGTCTTCAGCTTTAATACCTTTTTCTTTCATAGATTTCTTTGCCTCTTGCATATCTTCGGGACTGAGAAATAGAACACCTCTCTTCTTCGGAGTTGGTTTAAGAATAGGTTCAGTAATTGGAGAAGGAGATGGCTCAGAAGCTGGCTCAGGAGGTGCCCAATTATTTTCATTTGTCAACATATTATTCAATAGAATTTCAGCTTCATCCGGTGTTCTTTCCCTAAAAAGAGAACCAGCACAACTATCCAGGTAATCTCTGGAAGCATCGATTAGTCCATTATAAAAGATATCAAGTATTTCAGGTTTCTTAAGAGGATGATCAGGCAAAGCATTAAGTAACTTGAGAAGCCTCCCCCAAGCTTGTGGGAGACTCTCTTCTTTAATTTGCACGAAGTTGTATATTTCCCTCAAAGTAGCTTGTTTCTTATGAGCAGGGAAATATTTAGCAGAGGAGTAATAAATCATATCCTGGGAACTACGCACACAACCAGGATCAAGAGAATTAAACCATATCTTAGCATCACCCTTTAATGTGAACGGAAATATTTTGAGTATATAGAAGTAATGCGATCTCTCATCATTAGTAAACAGGGTAGCTATATCATTTAATATAGTAAGATGTGCCACAACAGTTTCAGATTCATAGCCATAAACGGATCAGATTCAACCAAAGTAATTATATCAGGATCAACAAAGAATTCATAATATTTATCAGGAACACATATAGGTGAAGTAGCAAAAGTAGTGTCAGGTTTCATTTTATCTCTAAGTGATTCTTTGTTCCATTTAATTAATAACCTCTTAAGCTCATATCTATCTTTGCAAGCTAAAATAGCGGCAGAAGATTCCATATCAAAAAGATAGCCCTCAGGAATAACAGGCATATTTTCATCATCACTATCATCATCGTATTCAGATTCAATAATTTCTTTTTCTCTAACCCTAGCAATTTGTTCATCAAGAAATCACTACAAGAAATATGTTAATACGTGAGGGATCTTGTCCGTCACAGATTAAGGAAAAATTGTCATGGGTGCCCATCCTTGACAGATTTGAAATCTTTCATGTATATCGTGTCATAATTTGATATTGTGCTTTCCTTGACGGTTCTTGACCGTCATGGATCTGCCCCAGGCCCGCCCAGGCCCAAACCTTGGTGACGGAACAAATCCGTCATAGACTAACGCCACGGCGGATTTTTAGTTGACCAATTCAAGTGACGTGGCTGGCTACGTGGATACTATTTTTCGTCACAAAAGTCGTCATGGATTTAGGAACAATTTAAAGCGCAATTTAAATTTGGTCGACCCCATTTCTTTTGGCCAGACTTTGACACAGTACATTTTTAGCATAATGCGATAACCAAATCCTATTTGTCCAACAAAAAGTATTTGCAAAGTTCCAGACATTACATAGTTTATCTGGCATGCAACCATCCGTATGCATATACAACATAGTAGTTTACAAAATCCTCTATGAAATGATGTCTTACAACACAGATTGACAAAATATATCACACGTCAGGGTTATGAACAAGTACAATCAATTTTACATCATCAAACATATAAAATATTGAGGCTGTTACTCAGGCTCTTGCGGTCGGCGCTCTTGATGGCAACTATCATGTCGTGGCTGACTGTGATGACCAGCCCAAGTAGCCCGCTATCCAAAATATAAAAATGAATTACATGTCCAAAATTCTTAAATCTTATAGTGTCTACAAATGAGAATAACATTGTATCTACTATAAAAGAAGAGTAGACACAAGGTTGCTTAAAATTAATCCAAAGGAAAAGTGTGTGAATGAAAGTCAAATGACAAAGTAACAAAACATATATCATAGAACTCCAAGTACAATGGCAGCAGTAGTTGAGGCCATATAAAGGCCAACAAAATGGCATCACTAACAAACAATATCCCTCCATGATGTGTAAACTTGTTGACACATGAACATTTGAAGTTTACGACAACTAGGTCGACGAGCAACGACATGAAAGTTAATGTTTATGCTACAAGTACATCTTAAAGGGCTGACAAATAGTAAACAATACTTGCATAGTACTATTATTTATAACAGGAAACAATAATGAAATGAAATGAACTAGTATATATTTATACAAGGTGACAACAGTAGGAAGAAGGCTTGCGCATGTGTAGCAAACCTCATCGGCTTGCACAAGAACTACAAATATAGTCTATACATGGCTTAAAAATTACTTCAGGGTTATTAAGGTACAAGCCGAATCAGAACATATGAACAATGGGTGATGGCCACTCTAGTAGTGTATTGAAGCAATGCAAGGTTGTTAAGTTACAAGCCAAAGTCTGAAGTTCCTTTTTTTCAATTGCTCATCTTGTACAGATTGCATTTTATATATGCTCAATATAGGGGAACAAAAAAGGTATCACCATGAAACAAAAAGCATTGCTTAAGTATAAAATCCTAGCACATATCCTCCAACAATTTCATATTTAACATCTTCAGCGCAAATCAGAAGCATTTCTATTTCTTTTGTAATCTTAATTAGTGTATGGAAGTTGAACTACTGCACGCATATACATAATAGTAAGAAGTCACCTTAGTTTTTAAAAGCTAAAATAATTCATGCACACAATTAATTAAGTAGGATGTGGGATCTTGGAGGACTTACATGTACGCCTTGCAGTAGCAATCACTAAGCTATTTTGATGGAATTTCATAAGGCCAGGTTTTTTGTTTTGACGTGATGAAACATCTCAGCAAACATGTGAAAGGCACACCTACAGTAAGAAGGTGTCAACATCTGCACCTATAGGCGGCAAGTTGTGTATCAATAATTCAGAGAAAGAGAGTCACGTAATAGTGAAATCCAGGACATAAGCGAGAAGATAAACCCACTAGAGCAAGAGATTCAACAAGAAAGCAAGTGAGGCATTATTCTTGCTGATTTTTTAACAACATCAGTGAACATCAAAATACGCTGTAAAACCTGCAGAATCACAAGAAACATTATAATCCATGAACCATTTGTCTATGTCAACTGTGTTGTACAGTAGTAAAAAGAGTAGTACCTCAAACAAAGCTCGCCTTGCACTTAGGATCCTTAATGGTAGGGAAGAATTGAAGAGCTCTGATTGCCTTAACCTGAAATAATAACCAAATTTATTTTTAAAATAAATGGATGTGCAGAAAAATTGCATCCAAGTTGAACAACAGGTATACATATTTCTTTGAACAACACAGCAAAGTCGATGATGGATGTGACATAAGTCAGTTTAATAAAGAAGATAACGACAATAATGTGTTCTGCCAAGGCCACACAAGCGTTGATTAAAACTACCACCGAGAGTACATGTTTTGTTTCATCACACAGAATAAAAACAAAACATAATTCTCCAACCATAGCAACTCCACCAGATTTTAGTTTAGAAAATTATATGATTTTGTTTCTTACTTAGTATTCACATCAGAGATTATGTAATATGCATTTGTGGCTTATGAAATGCGGCTTAGCATATAATTTTCCTTGGCCAGACCCCAGGTAGATGCTTCATAATTTATATCACACCTCCATACTGCAATCCAGAGATTCAGACGTTTATGATAAAAAATCACAGAAAGAAACATGCAGCTAAATATGTTTTCTAACTCCAGTCCATCAATATTCACAACATCTGGGTACATGCTATAAAATCGTAGGAGGCATAGAGCAGCCTTCTTTCTAATGGCAGGTCGGCATCTACTTGAAATATGATGGGATGTTTCATTACTCCAGCTGCTAAAGTCAGAAGATAGGAAAAGATGAGTGAAATATTGTCCACTCACGAGAAGTTACTAGGCACATCAATTAACAATGCATGTTACCATAGAAACGGGGGAGCTAGTAGTAACCATGCGTGACAAAAAATCAGGAGCAACATGATCTAATTTCAGATCTAGTGCCCGTATAGAAAATCAGCCATAGGAAATTGAGAATGATGAGTAGGGCGTGGAAGGGAATTGAAACTCACCCTGCGTATTTGCCGTTGTGCACATGCAGCGCAGCCGCCCTAGTCCTTGACCTTGGTGACCACGCCACTCTGCCTCTAGCACGGTGGTCGCCGCAGTCCAGACCAATGGGCGCGAGCGCACCGATCTTGGGGGCGCCATCCATGAGGCGAATAGGGTGCGAAGCTGCGTGGTGTGGGACGGAGAGGAGCCGCCGAAGATTCGCCGATGATGGATGCGAAGCCGCAGCCGAAACCCTAGCCACGAGATTGGGTTCGCAGGTGACGCCAGAGAGCAGGAGCGACGGATCCAGACGGACTGGGGGCTGGAGGGGTCGTAGACCAGCCCGTGAGCATGGTGCGCGGTGGAGGACGTCGCCGGAATCTGCGGCCGCTGGCCACGGCGTGAGGGGTCTCATGAGAGAGAGAGAGGGAGAGGGAGAGATACGGGTTGCCAATGGGATGGATGGGTGCGGGCGCGGCAGATCTGGCAGTTGTCGGAGATGCGAGGTGAGAGGGGAGGGAGAGGAGGGGAGGGGGAGGGCCGACGGCGATCTGTGGGAGGAGGTAGGAAAAGAGGTGGTGCGTGGTGGGTGGCGGCTAGGAGAATCGAGAGGGGAAGAGAAGGAGGGGCAGAGAGCAGTGGGCTGAGGAGGAGGGTTCTAGGGTTAGCTTTTTATATGCGAAGCAGTTACACGGGCTTTAGCGGGCTTGCGCGGGCTTGTAGGGCTGTAGCAGGATGTCCATGACAGTTTATGAAAACGTCATCGGAAATCTGACATGAATTAACAGGTTTCTTGTAGTGAATTCACCAAGGGGCACAGTAGTATCAGGCATAGAAGCAGTTTCATCATAAGTATCATGCATAGCAGAAGTGGCATCATCAATAACATGCGACATATCAGAACGAATAGCAGAAGCAGGTGTAGGTGTCGCAAACTTACTCATAACAGAAGGTGAATCAAGTGCAGAGCTAGATGGCAGTTCCTTACCTCCCCTCGTAGTTGAGGGATAGATCTTGGTTTTTGGATCTCTCAAGTTCTTCATAGTGTCCAATAGATATAAATCCCAAGTGACTCAAAGAATAGAGCTATGCTCCCCGGCAACGGCGCCAGAAATTAGTCTTGATAACCCACAAGTATAGGGGATCGCAACAGCTTTCGAGGGTAGAGTATTCAACCCAAATTTATTGATTCAACACAAGGGGAGCCAAAGAATATTCTCAAGTATTAGCAGCTGAGTTGTCAATTCAACCACAACTGGAAACTTAGTATCTGCAGCAAAGTGTTTAGTAGCAAAGTAATATGATAGTGGTGGTAGCGGCAACAAAAGTAAAGACAGCAAAAGTAATGTTTGTGGTATTTCGTAGTGATTGTAACAGTAGCAGCAGGAAAGTAAATAAGCGAGAACCAGTATATGGAAAACTCGTAGGCACCGGGTCAGTGATGGATAATTATGCCGGATGCGGTTCATCATGTAACAGTCATAACATAGGATGACACAGAACTAGCTCCAATTCATCAATGTAATGTAGGCATGTATTCCGTATATAGTCATACGTGCTTATGGAAAAGAACTTGCATGACATCTTTTGTCCTACCCTCCCGTGGCAGCGGGGTCCTATTGGAAACAAAGGGATATTAAGGCCTCCTTTTAATAGAGAACCGGAACAAAGCATTAGCACATAGTGAATACATGAACTCCTCAAACTATGGTCATCACCGGGAGTGGTCCCGATTATTGTCACTTCATGGTTGCCGGGTCATAACACATAGTAGGTGACTATAGACTTGCAAGATAGGATCAAGAACTCACATATATTCATGAAAACATAATAGGTTCAGATCTGAAATCATGGCACTCGGGCCCTAGTGACAAGCATTAAGCATAGCAAAGTCATAGCAACATCAATCTCAGAACATAATGGATACTAGGGATCAAACCCTAACAAAACTAACTCGATTACATGATAAATCTCATCCAACCCATCACCGTCCAGCAAGCCTACGATGCAATTACTCATGCACGGCGGTGAGCATCATGAAATTGGTGATGGAGGATGGTTGATGATGACGACAGCGACGAATCCCCCTCTCCGGAGCCCCGAACGGACTCCAGATCAGCCCTCTCGAGAGGTTTTAGGGCTTGGCGGCGGCTCCGTATCGTAAAATGCGATGATTTCTTCTCTCCTATTTTTCTCTCTCCGAAAGCAAATATATAGAGTTGGAGTTGGCGTCGGAGGGTTTCCAGGGGGCCCACGAGGTAGGGGGCGCGCCCGCACCCTCGTGAGAAGGGTGTGGGCCCCCTGGTCTTCATCTTTGGCGAGGATTTTTTTATTATTTTTTTAAGATGTTTCGTGGAGTTTCAGGTCATTCCGAGAATATTTGTTTTCTGCACATAAAACAACACCATGGCAATTCTGCTGAAAACAGCGTCAGACCGGGTTAGTTCCATTCAAATCATACAAGTTAGAGTCCAAAACAAGGGCAAAAGTGTTTGGAAAAGTAGATACGACGGAGACGTATCAAACACTAATCCCGAAAGTATATGGAGTGTGCGATGATGATCATATCAATCTTGGAACCATTTCCAATACACATCGTCACTTCACCCTTAACTAGTCTCTGTTCATTCTGCAACTCCCGTTTCGAGTTACTATTCTTAGCAACTGAACTTGTACCAAATACTGAGGGGTTGCTATAAACACTAGTAAAGTACACATCAATAACATGTATATCAAATATACCTATGTTCACTTTGCCATCCTTCTTATCCGCCAATTACTTGGGGTAGTTCCACTTTCAGTGACTAGTCCCTTTGCAGTAGAAGCACTCAGTTTCAGGCTTAGTTCCAGACTTGGGTTTTTTCACTTGAGTAGCAACTTGCTTGCCGTTCTTCTTGAAGTTCCCCTTTCTTCCCTTTGTCCCTTTACTTGAAACTAGTGGTTTTGTCAACCATCAACACTTGATGTTTTTTCTTGATTTCTACCTTCATCGATTTCATCATCATGAAAAGCTCGAGAATCATTTTCGCCATCCCTTGCATACTATAGTTCATCACGAAGTTCTACTAACTTGGTGATGGCGACTAGAGAATTCTGTCAATCACTATTTTATCTAGAAGATTAACTCCCACTTGATTCAAGCGATTGTAGTACCCAGACAATCTGAGCACATGCTCACTGCTTCAGCTATTCTCCTCCATCTTTTAGCTATAGAACTTGTTGGAGACTTCGTATCTCTCAACTCGGGTATTTGCTTGAAATATTAACTTCAACTCATGGAACATCTCATATGATCCATGACATTCAAAACATCTTTGAAGTCCCAATTCTAAGCTGTTAAGCATGGTGCACTAAACTATCAAGTAGTCATCATATTGAGCTAGCCAAACGTTCATAACGTCTGCATCTGCTCTTGCAATAGGTCTGCCACCTAGCGGTGCATCAAAGACATAATTCTTCTGTGCAGCAATGAGGATAATCCTCAGATCACGGATCCAATCCGCATCATTGCTACTAACATCTTTCAACTTAGTTTTCTCTAGGAACATATCAAAAATAAACCAGAGGAGCTAACGCGAGCTATTGATCTACAACATAGATATGCTAACACTACTAGGACTAAGTTCATGATAAATTTAAGTTCAATTAATCATATTACTTAAGAACTGTAACACCCCGGATGTAACTTACCATATTTGTACTCCGACTCTTGCCATTTTCAGCTATAAGTTATGGAGATTCGTGGTTGGGTTCTTGTCTTTGTTTTGCATTTTGTTCATTTCATGCATTTCATATCATGCCATAATGTGCATCTCATTTGCATACATGTTCGTCTCATGCATCCGAGCATTTTCCCCGTTGTCCGTTTTGCAATCCGACACTCCTACGTCCTTCGGCTCCCCCTTTTATCTCTTTTCGTGAGCGGGTGTTAAACTTCCTCGAAATGGACCGAGATTTGCCAAGAAGCCTTGGTACACCACCGGTAGACCGCCTGTCAAGTTTCGTGCCATTTGGAGTCCGTTTGATACTCCAACGGTTAACCGGGGAACCGTAAAGGCCTCGTGTGTGTTGCAGCCCAACACCCCTCCAAAGTGGCCCAGTAACCCATCCAAACCTATCCCATGTCCTCCGCCGTGGTCGAAAACTACACCTCATTTGGACACTCCCACCTCCTTCTATGTATAAATATATGTGCCCCGTCCAATTTTCGGGTCCAAACCCTAGTTCCACCTCTCCCTCCGCGCCGGACGCGTTCGCCGGCGCCGGACACGTCCACCGCCTCCCTCGCCCAATCCGCCGCCGCCACGTGGCACCCCGCGAACCCCGCGCCGCCGGCCCGCCCGGGCCCGAGGATGGCCCCCGCGGCCCGTCTCTCCGCCGCTGCCGCCCGCAGGAGACCGCGCCCGAGGCCACCGCCCTCCCGCGCCTTCGCCGCCCTGCCGCCGCACTGCGCCGCCGCACCGCCGCGTCCTCGCCCACCGGCATGCCGCCGCCGCCTCGCCCCGGCGTCGCCTCCGCCTCCGCACCCGACCACCGCCGGCTCCGCCCCGTTCTCCTCCGGCCACCCGGATCCGGTCTCTCCCCGCGTCCCCGATGAATTCCGGTGAGCTCCCCGGTCAACCTCGTCATCCGCGGCACCCCAGATCCAGATCTGGAAAACCCTAAGGTTGACCCCGAAATATCCTAAGTCCTTGAGTTTTTGCATTCTGAAGCCCTGTTCAACATGCCATAACTCCTCATCCGTAGATCCGTTTGGCATGCATGATATATCAAAATGTTCAGCAGGATGTGCTCTTCATTTTGTTCCATTGTGACATGCTTGTTTGAGTCCATCTTGATGCCCAAATCGTGGGTGCAAGAGTGCTGTAAAATGTTAGGTGCTGATTCTTAGCAGAGTATGAGCATTTGTCATTTTTGCTACAATTGTTTTGTGCTTCATATGAACTTGACCTCTACATGTGTTTTGGGCTATGCCATGCCATCTTTACAGGGGTGTATGCCATGTATTTTTGTGATCAATGTGGTGACTAGCACAAGCATGCAAAATAGCTCTCGTGATATTGCTGATTTCAGGATCTTAGGTTTTCACTAAGTCTTTGCTCTGCTGATATTTTTATGCCATGTATTCATGTTGCTACAGTGAGATCCATGCTTCTTTTGAGTATGTTCATTAAGGATGAATTGGACATATGGTTGTGATCTATCCATCCATGCCCCTGTTTGCATTTATGGAGTGCCCTAGCATGACTTAATCTTGCTCTACTTTTGCTATAAAATGTTCCTGGCAGATTGTTTACGTGTTAATCAATTTTGACAAGGTTGTTGTAGTTGATCCATGCATGCTATGAGCTTGTTCTTGCTTTGGTTAGCTTCATGGTCATGTCTTGTTGCTATTTCTATGCTTATCTTGTCATGCAATGCCTTGTGGTGAGTGAATCGAGCTCGCAAAGAGGCCTTCATAATTCTTTTTTTGCCATGTCCAGTTTTCTGCTAAGTCTGAATCTGCTAACGAAACTTGCTATGTTTACATGGGTGCCATCATATCTTCTGATCCTTTTTGGCTTATGTTTAGTAGGGGACTCTTGTTCTATGCTTTTAGTAGATTCATGCCATGCCTTTGTTTTCTATTATCTGATCCTGTAGCATGTTGTTTGCTTGCTCTAAACATTGCTTCCTGATGTTAATTCCTGACATGTTAGTATTTTCACCAAGTCTGTGAAGCTGATATCTTTCGCACTTTTGCCATGCTTGTTTGAACATGCTCTTGTGTGTTTTAGCCGTAGCTCAGTGTTCATCTTTTGTCAAGCATATTGAGTAGATCTCTGCCATGTGCTTTGTTGTTATGTTGGAGTGCAGTAACTTAGTTTCTTGTTGCATTCTAAATGGCATCGTGCTGTTAATCGCAGAATTGTGCCATTCTTATTTTGCTTCCCATTTGCAAACCGTGCATCCGATTCCGATGATCTTTATATCGATTTCGACCGAAATCAACTCATCTTTCCAGCGGCGCACTTGGTTTGCCAAGTTGATGCCTAGTTCATTCTTTCCCTTTCAAAGCACGCATATGCATTGCATATCACATCCCGCATATCATGCCATGTTTTGCATCATGTTGCTTGCGCATTGCACTGTGATTGATTGTTGGTCTTTTGCATGTGTGATTGTCTTGGGAAGAGCCGGGAGACGAGTACGTGATCGAGGAACCCGTTGAGTACACTTACAAGGATCAAGCTTTCGTCAACTCGGAGAACTTTGCAGGCAAGATGACCATACCCTCGAAATCACTTCTATCTTTGCTTGCTAGTTTCTCGCTCTTTTGCTATGCCGCGATACCTATCACTTGCTATATCATGCCTCCCATATTGCCATGTCAAGCCTCTAACCCACCTTTTCTAGCAAACCGTTGTTTGGCTATGTTACCGCTTTGCTCAGCCCCTCTTATAGCGTTGTTAGTTGTAGGTGAAGATGAAGTTTGTTCCTTGTTGGAACATGATTATTGTTGGGATATCATTATTATATCTTGTTTACTTTAATGCATCTATATAATTGGTAAAGGGTGGAACGCTCGGCCTTATGCCTGGTGTTTTGTTCCACTCTTGCCGCCCTAGTTTCCGTCATACTGGTGTTATGTTCCTTGTTTTTGCGTTCCTTACACAGTTGGGTTATAATGGGAACCCCTTGACAGTTCGCCTTGAATAAAACTCCTCCAGCAAGGCCCAACCTTGATTTTACCATTTGCCACCTAAGCCTTTTTCCCTTGGGTTCCGCGGACTCAAGGGTCATCTTTATTTTAAACCCCTGGGCCAGTGCTCCTCTGAGTGTTGGTCCAACCTGTCAACAGCCGGTGGCCACCAGGGGCAACTCTGGGTTGGCCTACCGGAATCTTGGACAATCCGGTGTGCCCTGAGAACGAGATATGTGCAACTCCTATCAGGATTTGTCGGCACATTCGGGTGGCTTTGCTGGTCTTGTTTTACCATTGTCGAGATGTCTTGTAACCGGGATTCCGAGTCTGGTCGGGTCTTCCTGGGACAAGGAATATCCTTCGTTGACCGTGAGAGCTTGTGATGGGCTAAGTTGGGACACCCCTGCAGGGATTTGAACTTTCGAAAGCCGTGCCCACGGTTATGGGCAGATGGGAATTTGTTAATATCCAGTTGTAGAAAACTTGACACTTAACTTAATTAAAATGAATCAACCACGTGTGTAGCCATGACAGTCTCTTTTCGGCGGAGTCTGGGAAGTGAACACGGTTTCGTGTTATGCTTGAACGTAAGTATTTTCAGGATCACTTCTTGATCTTTTTAGCTTCTCGACCGTGCTTTGCTTCTCTTCTCGCTCTCATTTGCGTAACTTAGCCACATATATATGCTAGTGCTTGCTGCAGCTCCACCTCACTACCCCCCTTTTCCTATCTTAAGCTTAAATAGTCTTGATCGCGAGGGTGTGAGATTGCTGAGTCCCGTGACTCATAGATTACTTCCCAAACCAGATGCAGGTGCCGATGATGCCAGTGCAGGGGACGCTACCGAACTCAAGTGGGAGTTCGACGAGGATTCGGGACGTTACTATGTGTCTTTTCTGGACGATCAGTAGAGGAGCCCAGTTGGGGCGATCGGGGATCTAGCATTTGGGGTTGTCTTTATTTATGTTGGTTCCGTAGTCGGACCTTGATTGTATTCTGGATGATGTAATGCTATATTTATGTATTGTGTGAAGTGGCGATTGTAAGCCAACTCTTTATCCCATTCTTATTCAGTACATGGGACATGTAAAGATTACCCCTCTTGCGACATACCTACTATGCGGTTATGCCTCTAAGTCGTGCTCCGACACGTGGGAGATATAGCCCATCGTGGGTGTTACAAGAACTCCCACTTAGATAGGCATCCCTCTAATCCTCTAAGTGATCACATGATCCAAATCAACTAAACCATGTCCGATCATCACGTGAGATGGAGTAGTTTCGATGGTGAACATCACTATGTTGATCATATCTACTATATGATTCACGGTCGACCTTTCGGTCTCAGTGTTCCGAGGCCATATCTGTTCTATGATAGGCTCGTCAAGTTTAACCTGAGTATTCCGCGTGTGCAACTGTTTTGCACCCGTTGTATTTGAACGTAGAACCTATCACACCCGATCATCACGTGGTGTCTCAGCATGAAGAACTTTCGCAACGGTGCATACTCAGGGAGAACACTTATACCTTAAAATTTAGTGAGAGATCATCTTATAAAGCTACCGCCGAACTAAGCAAGATAAGATGTATAAAAGATAAACATCACATGCAATCATAATATGTGACATGATATGGCCATCATCATCTTGTGCCTTTGATCTCCATCTCCAAAGCATCGTCATGATCTCCATCGTCACCGGCCTGACACCATGATCTCCATCATCTTGATCTATATCAATGTGTCGTCACATGGTCGTCTCACCAACTATTGCTCTTGCAACTATTGCTATCGCATAGCGATAAAGTAAAGCAATTATTTGGTGCTTGCATCTTATGCAATAGAGAGACAACCATAAGGCTTTTGCCAGTTGCCGATAACTTCAAAAAACATGATCATCTCATACAACAACTTATATCTCATCACGTCTTGACCATATCACATCACAACATGCCCTGCAAAAACAAGTTAGACGTCCTCTACTTTGTTGTTGCAAGTTTTACGTGGCTACTACGGGCTGAGCAAGAATCGGTATTACCTACGCATCAAAACCACAACGATAGTTCATCAAGTTAGTGATGTTTTAACCTTCTCAAGGACCGGGCGTAGCCACACTCGGTTCAACTAAAGTTGGAGAAACTGACACCCGCCAGCCACCTGTGTGCAAAGCACGTCGGTAGAACCAGTCTCGCGTAAGCGTACGCGTAATGTCGGTCAGGGCCGATTCATCCAACAATACCGCCGAACCAAAGTATGACATGCTGGTAAGCAGTATGACTTGTATCGCTCACAACTCACTTGTGTTCTACTCGTGCATATAACATCTACGCATAAAACCTGGCTCGGATGCCACTGTTGGGGAACATAGTAATTTCAAAAAAAAAATCTTGCGCACACAGAGGAACATGGTGATGCATAGCAACGAGAGGGGAGAGTGTTGTCCACGTACCCTCGTATACCGAAAGCGGAAGCGTTAGCACAACGCGGTTGATGTAGTCGTACGTCTTCACGATCCGACCAATCAAGTACCGAACGTACGGGGCCTTCGAGTTCAGCACACATTCAGCTCGATGACGTCCCACGAACTCCGATCCAGCAGAGCTTCGAGGGAAAATTCCGTCAGCACGACGGCGTGATGACGGTGATGATGATACTACCTACGCAGGGCTTCTCCTAAGCACCGCTACGATATGATCGAGGTAGATTATGGTGGAGGGGGGCACCGCACACAGCTAGGAGAGATCAACAGATCAACTTGTGTGTCTAGAGGTGCCCCTTGCCCCCGTATATAAAGGAGGGAGGGAGAGGCCGACCCTAGAGGGGGCGCGCCAAGTGTGGGGAGTCCTACTAGGACTCCCAAGTCCTAGTAGGATTTCCCTTTCCTTTCCGGAGTAGGAGAGAAGGAAAGAGGGGGAGAGGGAAAAGGAAAAGGGGGCTGCACCCCTTGTCCAATTCGGACCAGAGGGGGGGTGCACGCCTCCTTCCTTTTGGCCTCTCTCCTCTATTCCCGTATGGCCCAATAAGGCCCAATACTTCTCCCGGTGAATTCCCATAACTCCCCGGTACTATGAAAATACCCGAATCACTCGGAACCTTTCTGATGTCCGAATATAGTCATCCAATATATCAATCTTTATGTCTCGACCATTTCGAGACTCCTTGTCATGCCCCCGATCTCATCCGGGACTCCGAACTACCTTCGGTACATCAAATCACATAAACTCATAATACAATCGTCACCGAAACTTTAAGCGTGCGGACCCTACGGGTTCGAGAACTATGTAGACATGACCGAGACACGTCTCCGGTCAATAACTAATAGCGGAACCTAGATGCTCATATTGGCTCCTACATATTCTACGAAGATCTTTATCGGTCAAACCGCATAACAACATACGTTGTTCCCTTTGTCATCGATATGTTACTTGCCCGAGATTCGATCGTCGGTATCTCAATACCTAGTTCAATCTCGTTACCGGCAAGTCTCTTTACTCGTTCCGTAATACATCATCCCGCAACTAACTCATTAGTTGCAATGCTTGCAAGGCTTATAGTGATGTGCATTACCGAGTGGGCCCAGAGATACCTCTTCGACAATCGGAGTGAAAAATCCTAATCTCGAAATACGCCAACCCAAAAAGTACCTTCGGAGACACCTGTAGAGCACCTTTATAATCACCCAGTTACGTTGTGACGTTTGGTGGCATACAAAGTGTTCCTCTGGTAAACGGGAGTTGCATAATCTCATAGTCATAGGAACATCTATAAGTCATGAAGAAAGCAATAGCAACAAACTAAACGATCAAGTGCTAAGCTAACAGAATGGGTCAAGTCAATCGCATCATTCTCCTAATGATGTGATCCCATTAATCAAATGACAACTCATGTCTATGGTTAGGAAACTTAACCATCTTTGATCAACGAGCTATTTAAGTAGAGGCATACTAGTGACACTCTGTTTGTCTATGTATTCACACATGTATTATGTTTCCAGTTAATACAATTCTAGCATGAATAATAAACATTTATCATGAAATAAGGAAATAAATAATAACTTTAATTATTTCCCCTAGGGCATATTTCCTTCAGATTGACCCCCTCCCGATGAGAGGATCGTTGGTGATGATGATGGTGATGATTTCCCCCTCCCGAAGTGAAGTTTCCCCGGCAGAACAGCTCCGCCAGAGCCCTAGATTGGTTCCGCCAAGGTTCTGCCTCGTGGCGGCGGAGTCTCATCCCGAAAGCTTGCTTATGATTTTTTCCTTAACGAAAGACTCCATATAGCAGAAGATGGGCATCGGAGGGCCACCAGAGGGCCCACGAGGCAGGGGGCACGCCCAGGGGGTAGGGCGCGCCCCCCACCCTCGTGGCCAGGGTGTGGCCCCCCTCTGGAACTTCTTGCGCTTAGTATTTTTTATATATTCGGGAAATAGCTTCCGTGAAGTTTCAGGACTTTTGGAGTTGTGCAGAATAGGTCTCTAATATTTGCTCCTTTTCCAGCCCAGAATCCCAGTTGTCGGCATTCTCCCTCTTTATGTAAACCTTGTAAAATAAGAGAGAATAGGCATAAGTATTGTGACATAATGTGTAATAACAGCCCATAATGCAATAAATATCGATATAAAAGCATGATGCAAAATGGACGTATCAACTCCCCCAAGCTTAGACCTCGCTTGTCCTCAAGCGAAAGCCGAAATCGAAAAATATGTCCACATGTTTAGAGATAGAGGTGTCGATAAAAATAAAATACGGACACGAGGGCATCATGATCATTCTTAGAACAGCAACATATATATATTGCCATATGATCTCTTATGCTAAAGTAACAATTCAATCACAATTTCAAGTATGAATCATAAACTTCATTGAGAACCAGCAAACTCTAATCTCAGTCATTGAGGCAATTGCAATTTATCATAACATAGGAAATAGCCAATATAAGAGCTTTTCAGCAAGTCCACATACTCAACCATCTTTTAGTCTTTCACAATTGCTGACACTCACGCAATATTTATGGGTATGAAGTTTAATCGGACACAGATAAAGATAGGGGCTTATAGTTTTGCCTCCCAACGTTTTACCTCAAGGGTAATGTCAACAATAATAGTTCATGAAGACTCACATCCAATTAGCTATATATATCAGGATCTTTCCAACACATTGTGCTTGCCAAAGGATAAAATGTAAAAAGGAAAGGTGAAGATCACCATGACTCTTATGTAAGATAGAAAATAAAAGTAAAAGATAGGCCCTTCGCAGAGGGAAGCAGAGGTTGTCAATTTGGTTTTATGGGTGGAGGCACAAAATCTTAATGCAAAAGAACGTCACTTTATATTGCCACTTGTGATATGGACCTTTATTATGCAGTCTGTCGCTTTTATTTCTTCCACATCACAAGATCGTATAAAGCTTATTTTCTCCGCAATAATAAGTCATACATATTTAGAGAGCAATTTTTATTGCTTGCAGCGATGAAAACTTACTTGAAAGATCTTACTCAATCCATAGGTAGATATGGTGGACTCTCAAGGCAAAACTGGGTTTAGGGATATTTGGAAGCACAAGTAGTATCTCTACTTGGTGCAAAGAAATTGGCTAGCAAGAGAGGGAAAGGCAAGCTCAACATGTTGGATGATCCATGACAATATAATTTATCTCAGATGAAAGAAAACATAACCCATTATGTTGTCTTCCTTGTCCAACGTCAACTCTTTAGCATATCATACTTTAATGAGTGCTCACAATCATAAAAGATGTCCAAGACAGTATATTTATATGTGAGCCTCTCTTTCTTTATTACTTCTTATTAATTGCAACGATGACCAAAACTATGTTTGTCAACTCTCAACAACTTTTATTCATCACACTCTTATATGTGAAGTCATTACTCTCCATAAGATCCATATGATCTCTTTGTTTCTTTTTATTTCTTCTCTTTTATTTTATTTAATTCCCTCAAGATCGTAGCAAAACAATCAAGCCCTTGACTCAACACTAATTTTTATTATATAGCTCACGGACTCGATTACATAGAGGGATCATAAAGCAAAACTCACAACTAGATCATACTAAAACTTTATTCTACTAGATCAAGATATTACTAAAAGGATCGAACTAAGAAAAACGGTAAAGATAAAAGTGATGGTGATACGATACTGGGGCACTCCCCCAAGCTTGGCAGTTGCCAAGGGGAGTGCCCATACCCGTGTGATTATATTTCTTTCTTTGTTGGTGAAGGTGGATTTGTTGATGATGGGTAGTCGCACATCGAGCATAGGAGGTCCTCCAACTTGCGGATAATGCCCTTGAGTGCGATGGTATGCTCCTTCAACAAAATATTTTCACGTGTGAGATACTTGTTTTGTATACGAGCTAACTCAATCATCTTGAAAGCTTCGATCTCAGTTGGGGTAAGAAGATTGTGATCAAGTTAAAGGATGTCTTCTGCTGCCGGAACTCGGTCCTCCATGGCCTTCTTGATCCCTTCATCCTTGTTGATATCCATGGGTTCTTCCCTCTTCAATTCTATCTTCATTAGCCAAGCATCATTGTCACCTTTGTTGGAGGAGGGGTTCGACATGATGCCTAGCCTTGACAACCCTGACAGAAGACAGCTCAAAACAAAGACAAGAGATATTTGCATGGTACGGTGGTCAAAACCTTTGGGAGATTATATAATGAATTTTTATCGACCAAAAGAAGTATCGTGCAAGAAAACGGAGTCCGGAAGGCACACGAGGTGCCCACGAGGCAGGGGGCGCACCTCCCACCCTCGTGGAATCCTCGTGTCCTTTCCGGTCTGCTTCTTATTTTCCTATTTTCTTAAATATTCCAAAACAAAGAAATATTGACATTAGAACTGTTTTGGAGTCGGTTTACTTATCGTACCACGTACCTATTCCTTTTTGGAGTCTGAAACATTCCGGAAAGTGTCCCTTATGTATTCCTCCAGGGTTACGGTTTCAATAACATTAGTTTCAACATTTATGGGATTACCTGAAATGTAATGTTTAATTCTTTGACCGTTCACCACCTTCGGATTTGTGCCTTCGAAGTTGTTGATTTTTATGGCACCGGAACGATAGACCTCCTCGATAATGTAAGGACCTTCCCAATTAGAGAGAAGTTTTCCTGCAAAAAATCTTAAACGAGAGTTGTATATCAATACATAATCACCTACATTGAACTCATGCTTTTGTATCCTTTTATCATGCCATCTTTTAACTTTTTCTTTAAACAGCTTGGCATTTTCATAAGCCTGGGTTCTCCATTCATCAAGTGAGCTAATGTCAAATAACCTCTTCTCACCGGCAAGTTTGAAATCATAGTTGAGCTCTTTAATAGCCCAATATGCCTTATGTTCTAATTCAAGAGGTAAGTGACATGCTTTGCCATAAACCATTTTATACAGAGACATACCCATAGGATTTTTATATGCAGTTCTATAAGCCCATAATGCATCATCAAGTTTCTTGGACCAATTCTTTCTAGATCTGTTAATAGTCTTTTGCAAAATTAATTTGAGCTCTATGTTACTCAATTCTACTTGACCACTAGATTGTGGGTGATAAGGAGATGCAATTCTATGATTAACGTCATACTTAGCAAGCATTTTACGAAAGGCACCATGAATAAAATGTGAACCACCATCGGTCATTAAATATCTAGGGAGTCCAAACCTCGGGAAAATAACTTCTTTAAGCATCTTAATAGAGGTTTTATGATCAACACTACTAGTTGGAATAGCTTCTACCCACTTAGTAATGTAATCAACAGCGACTAAAATATGTGTATGCCCATTAGAGGAAGGAAAAGGTCCCATATAATCAAAGCCCCAAACATCAAATGGTTCAATGACAAGTGAATAATTCATAGGCATTTCTTGATGTCTACTAATATTACCAATTCTTTGACATTCATCACAAGACAAGACAAACTTACGGACATCCTTGAAGAGAGTAGGCCAATAAAAACCGGATTGCAATACCTTATGTGCAGTTCTATCTCCAACATGGTGTCCTCCATAAGCCTCGGAATGACACTTGCGTAGGATTTGTTCCTGTTCATGCTCAGGTACACAACATCTAATAATACCATCTACTCCTTCTTTATAAAGATGTGGGTCATCCCAAAAGTAATGTCTCAAATCATAGAAGAACATTTTCTTTTGCTGGTATGTGAAACTAGGTGGTATAAATTTAGCAACAATATAATTAGCATAATCATCATACCATGGAGCAGTACGAGAAGCATTTATGACATTAATCTGTTCATCAGGAAAGCTATCATCAATAGGTAGTGGGTCATCAAGAACATTTTCTAACCTAGACAAGTTGTCTGCAATGGGGTTCTCAGCTCCCTTTCTATCAATAATATGCAAATCAAATTCTTGTAGCAAGAGAACCCATCTAATAAGTCTAGGTTTAGCATCTTTCTTTTCCATAAGGTATTTAATAGCAGCATGATCAGTGTGAATAGTTATTTTAGAATCAACAATATAAGGTCTGAACTTATCACAAGCAAATACAACTGCTAAGAATTCTTTTTCAGTAGTAGCATAATTTCTCTCGGCATTGTCTAGAGTTTTACTAGCATATTGAATAACATTTAATTTCTTATCAACTCTTTGCCCTAGAACAGCACCTACAGCATAATCACTAGCATCACACATAATTTCAAAGGGTAAATTCCAATCAGCTGGCTGAACAATAGGTGCAGAAATCAATGCTTTCTTAAGTATTTCAAATGCTTCTACACAATCATCATCAAAGACAAAAGGAATATCTTTTTGTAATAGATTAGTCAGAGGCCAACAAATTTTTGAGAAGTCCTTAATGAACCTCCTATAAAAACTGGCATGACCGAGGAAACTTCTTATACCTTTAATGTCCTTGGGACATGGCATCTTTTCAATAGCATCAACTTTAGCTTTGTCAACTTCAATACCTCTTTTAGAAATTTTATGCCCCAAGACAATACCTTCATTAACCATAAAGTGGTACTTCTCCCAATTCAAGACAATATTAGTTTCTTCACATCTCTGCAAAACTCGATCAAGGTTGCTTAAGCAATCATCAAAAGAGGATCCATAAATGGAGAAATCGTCCATGAAAACCTCACATATATTTTCACAAAAGTCAAAGAATATAGCCATCATGCATCTTTGAAAGGTAGCAGGTGCATTACATAAACCAAAAGTCATACGTCTATAAGCAAAAGTATCGAAAGGGCAAGTAAAAGTGGTCTTTGATTGATCATCAACTAACACAAGTATTTGAGAGAAGCCAGAGTAACCATCTAGAAAGCAAAAATGTGTGTGTTTGGATAATCTTTCTAGCATTTGATCAATAAAAGGCAAAGGGTAATGATCTTTTTAGTAGCCTTATTTAATTTGCGGAAATCAGTTACCATCCTATAACTTGTAATAATTCTTTGCGGAATCAATTCATCTTTATCATTAGGAACAACAGTAATACCTCCGTTCTTAGGGACACAATGAACATGACTTACCCACTGACTATCAGCAACGAGATAAATTATACCTGCCTCAAGGAGCTTTAATATTTCTTTTCTTACCACTTCTTTCATCTTAGATTCAGTCGTCGTTGATGATCAATAACTGGTTTGGCGTCTTCCTCCAAATTTATTTTGTGTTGACATAGAGTGGGACTAATGTCCTTAAGATCATCAAGAGTATATCCAATAGCAGCATGGTGCTTCTTCAGAGTTTTCAATAATTTCTCTTCCTCCTTCTCTGAAAGGTTAGCACTAATAATAATAGGATATATTTTCTTTTCATCAAGATAAGCATATTTAAGATTATTAGGTAATGGTTTAAGCTCAAACACGGGATCACCCTTGGGTGGAGGAGGATCCCCTAGGATTTCAACAGGCAAATTGTGTTTCAGAATAGGTCCCTGTTTAAAGAATACTTCATCTCTTTCCCTTCTTTCATTCATGAACATATCATTTTCATGGTCTAGCAAATATTGTTCTAATGGATCAGTAGGAGGCACGACAATAGAAGCAAGACCAATAATTTCATCTTTATTAGGCAATTCTTTATCATGGGGTTGTCTACGAAATGTAGAAAAATTAAACTCATGAGACATATCCCCTAAACCAATAGAAACAATATCCTTATTGCAGTCTATCTTAGCATTAACAGTATTCAAGAAGGGTCTACCAAATACAATGGGACAAAAGCTATCGTGAAGGGAACCAAGAACAAGAAAATCAGCAGGATATTTAGCCTTCCCACACAAGACTTCAACGTCTCTAACAATCCCAATTGGTGAAATAGTATCTCTATTAGCAAGCTTAATGGTAACATCAATACCTTCTATCTCAGCTGGTGCAATATCATGCATAATTTCTTTGTATAAGGAAATAGGTATTGCACTGGCACTATCGCCCATATCACACAAGCCATGATAACAATGATCTCCTATTTTAACAGAAATAACAGGCATGCCTACCACATGTCTATGTTTATCTTTAGCACCAGGTTTAGCAATTCTAGCAGTCTCATCATAGAAATAAATAACATGCCCATCGATATTATCAGCCAGGAGATCTTTAACAATAGCAATATTAGGTTCAACTTTAACTTGCTCAGGAGGTGTATAAGTTCTAATATTACTTTTACGAACCATATTTGAAGCTTTAGCATGATCCTTTATTCTAACAGGGAAAGGTGGTTTCTCAACATAAGCAGTGGGAACAATAGGATCATTATAAGTGATAGTCTTTTCTTCAATTTAATAGGTGCAACTACTTTTACTTCAATGGGAGGATTATATTTAAACCACTTCTCCTTGGGGAGATCAACATGAGTAGCAAAGGATTCACAGAAAGAAGCTACTATCTCAGTGTCAAGTCCATATTTAGTGCTAAATTTACGGAAAACATCGGTATCCATAAAAGATTTAACACAATCAAACTTAGGTGTTATACCTGACTCCTTACCTTCGTCGAGATCCCAATCTTCATAGTTGCGTTTAATTATCTCTAATAAATTCCATTTGTATTCAATAGTCTTCATCATAAAGGAGCCAGTACAAGAAGTATCGAGCATGGAGCGATTGTTGTCAGAAAGCCGAGCATAATTTTTTTGCATAATCATTTCTCTTGAGAGCTCATGATTGGGGCATGAATATAACATTGACTTAAGCCTCCCCCAAGCTTGAGCTATGCTTTCTCCTTCGCGGGGCCAAAAATTATATATATAATTACGATCACGATGAACAAGATGCATAGGATAAAACTTCTGATGGAATTCCAATTTCAACCGTTTGTAGTCCCATGATCCCATATCATCACATAGCCTATACCATGTCAATGCATCTCCCTTCAAAGATAAAGGGAAGACCTTCTTCTTGATAACATCATCGGGCATACCTGCAAGCTTAAATAATCCACAAACTTCATCCACATAGATTAAGTGTAAGTCAGGATGCAATGTTCCATCTCCTGCAAAAGGATTAGCTAGCAGTTTCTCTATCATACCCGAAGGAATTTCGAAGTAAACATTTTCATTTTCAGTAGGTCCAGTAGGTTGAGGAGCAACTATTTGCTCTACCGGTCGGGGTGAAGATACCCCGAACAAGCCCCTCAAAGGATTATGTTCCATAGTAACAAGTGACACTAAATTTCAGCACACTATATAAATTTTTCCTTGCCAAATTCCACCTACCAAAGGCGCTTCATTCCCCGGCAACGGCGCCAGAAAAGAGTCTTGATGACCCACAAGTATAGGGGATCTATCGTATTCCTTTCGATAAGTAAGAGTGTCGAACCCAACAAGGAGCAGAAGGAAATGATAAGCGGTTTTCAGCAAGGTATTCTCTGCAAGCACTGAAATTATCAGTAACAGATAGTTTTGTGATAAGGTAATTGGTAATGAGTAGCAAGTAATAAAAGTAAATAAGGTGCAGAAAGATGGCCCAATCCTTTTTGTATCAAAGGACAATCCTGGACAAACTCTTATATGAAGGAAAGCGCTCTCGAGGACACATGGGAATTATCGTCAAGCTAGTTTCATCACGATCATATGATTTGCGTTCGGTACTTTGATAATCTGATATGTGGGTGGACCAGTGCTTGGGTACTGTCCTTACTTGGACAAGCATCCCACTTATGATTAACCCCTATTGCAAGCATCCGCAACTACAACAGAAGTATTAAGGTAAACCTAACCATAGCATGAAAGATATGGATCCAAATCAGCCCCTTATGAAGCAACGCATAAACTAGGGTTTAAGCTTATGTCACTCTAGCAACCCATCATCTACTTATTACTTCTCAATGCCTCCCTCTAGTCCCAAACAATGGTGAAGTGTCATGTAGTCGACGTTCACATGACACCACTAGAGGGATGACAACATACATCTCATCAAAATATCGAACGAATACCAAATTCGCATGACTACTAATAGCAAGACTTCTCCCATGTCCTCAGGAACAAACGTAACTACTCACAAAGCATATTCATGTTCATAATCAGAGGGGTATTAATATGCATAATGGATCTGAACATATGATCTTCCACCAAGTAAACCAACTAGCATCAACTACAAGGAGTAATCAACACTACTAGCAACCCACAGGTACCAATCTGAGGTTTGGATACAAAGATTGGATACAAGAGATGAACTAGGATTTGAGATGAGATGGTGCTGGTGAAGATGTTGATGGAGATTGACCCCCTCCCGATGAGAGGATCGTTGGTGATGACGATGGTGATGATTTCCCCCTCCCGGAGGGAAGTTTCCTCGGCAGAACAGCTCCGCCAGAGCCCTAGATTGGTTCCGCTAAGGTTCCGCCTTGTGGCAGCGGAGTCTCGTCCTGAAAGCTTGCTTATGATTTTTTTCCTCAATGAAAGACTCCATATAGCAGAAGATGGCCACTGGAGGGCCCACGAGGTAGGGGGCGTCCAGGGGGTAGGGCGCGCCCCCACCCTCGTGGCCAGGGTGTGGCTCCCCTCTGGAACTTCTTGCGCTCAGTATTTTTTATATATTCTGAAAATAGCTTCCGTAAAGTTTCAGGACTTTTGGAGTTGTGCAGAATAGGTCTCTAATATTTTCTCCTTTTCCAGCCCTGAATCCCAGCTGCCGGCATTCTCCCTCTTTATGTAAACCTTGTAAAATAAGAGAGAATAGGCATAAGTATTGTGACATAATGTGTAATAACAACCCATAATGCAATAAATATCGATATAAAAGCATGATGCAAAATGGACGTATCAAGGCCGAGGTTAATCTTCCTTTTCGGACGACCAAATCAGTTAAGACAAAAGCAACAAATGACACAATGTACGTGTGGACAACACCACCGCTCCACTGGATCAAATCGAAACCACAAACATGCATGTGGGCTAAAGAACATCATTAACTCTCTTTTGAACTTAGTAATGTGCATGATATGAATAGACAACTGTTTAGAACATTAAAAAATAAAAATGACATTTGTTGCAAAATATGCAGCAAAACTATACTAAAATCACTGCAGTGCATCGTCATAAGGTTTGAAGGCATGAAAGGGATGTACTTACATTGATAAGCATTGACTTTATTCATCATTTTTGAACGAGTAGATGTAGATATGATAATTTGAAGCACATGGAGGATAAGGAAGCTAAGATATACAATAATGCTACATAATCAATTAACCATCAATGTAATCATAAGGATCCATGACCACGTGTACTAAAAGGAGCAATGCAGTGTGCAACATAGCTACGAGATTCATTGAGTCCCTTGAGAATGATTATTTTTCTTCAACTAGTTTTTCTGCAAAACAGATCAATAAGGCACATGCAGAAATATGGGGAGGTTTAAATTATGATGTGATCTTATAAACAATACACAGTGTACGCACTTGAGTATAATGCCCATGGGGTCATCGC
Source organism: Triticum urartu (assembly GCF_003073215.2). Classification (NCBI taxonomy): domain Eukaryota; kingdom Viridiplantae; phylum Streptophyta; class Magnoliopsida; order Poales; family Poaceae; genus Triticum; species Triticum urartu. The sequence continues at coordinate 48,441,579 of NC_053027.1, read as the reverse complement.
GGTGGAAGGAAGGTGGTCAAAATAGAAGATTGATCCTAGATGTAAATTGAGGAAGGCTTTTTACTCTACATTCCAGTGGCATAATCTTCGGATTACTCCAGCATCATCTTAGAGCATATACAGGCCCGACCCATAGCTCGGGCAAACGGGGCGCTCGCCCTGGGCCCTGATACGTCTCCAACGTATCTATAATTTTTGATTGTTCCATGCTATTATATTATCTGTTTTGGATGTTTAATGGACTTTAATATGCACTTTTATATTATTTTTGGGACTAACCTATTAACCGGAGGCCCAGTGCCAGTTGCTGTTTTTTTGCCTATTTCAGTGTTTCGCAGAAAAGGAATATCAAACGGAATGAAACCTTCGCGAGGATCTCTTTTCTAACAAACGCAATCTAGGAGACTTGGAGTGGAGGTCAAGGAAGCAACGAGGTGGCCACGAGGTAGGGCGGCGCGCCCCCCACCCTCGTGGGCCCCTCGTAGCTCCACCGACCTACTTCCTTCGCCTATATATACTCTTATACCCTGAAAACATCCAAGGGAGCCACGAAACCACTTTTCCACCGCCGCAACCTTCTGTACCCGTGAGATCCCATCTGGGGACCTTTTCTGGCGATCTGCCGGAGGGGGATTCGATCACGGAGGGCTTCTACATCAACACCATAGCCTCTCCGATGATGTGTGAGTAGTTTACCACAGACCTTCGGGTCCATAGTTATTATCTAGATGGCTTATTGGCATCTTGGCCACAAGAATCATCAAAAGGGGATATTTCAAAAGAATCCAAGGGATCATAACACTCATCATAGCAATCATCCTTCGGTAAGCACGAAGGGGAATTAAACAATGTATGAGTTGAAGAGTTACTCTCATTAGAAGGTGGGCACGGGTGATCAATCCGCTCTTCCTTCTTTTGTTCTTCGCTCTCTTCCTCATCTTTTTCATCCAATGAGCTCACAGTTTCATCAATTTCTTCTTCCATGGACTCCTGTAAAATATTAGTCTCTTCTTGGACAGCGGAGACTTTCTTAATAAGCGCATTAATTTCGTAATTGTATTCATAATTCTCATAACAATATTTCAGGATAGCTAAATTTTTAGATCTATAAACAGCATCATCAAAATCTTCAAACTCTTTACACATAGATTCAATTTCATAAGCACCCATAAAAGCAACAAATTCTTCTATTTGTTCCACATCATAGTAATCATATATACCATTAGCATAAGAAGCTAAGGTTTTATTATCATTGAATTTGCATGAAAAGGGAAGGTGTGGAGCCTTCGTCCTAGAGCAACAAGTATAATCATAACTCACGCATAATTGCCAAGTATACCACTTCAATATATGAATTTGATCCCATAATAGTTTCCCTTTTTGTGTCAAGCGATAATCGCTAAAGTATTCACGTTGATCCAACGTTACTCCCATTACATAATTAAATGGGGTTTTCTCAGGATTATTAAAGTAGTACATAATATCTTTCACATAACCAGCATCGAGGGTTTTAGGAGGTTCCCCATCTCCATGAGCAGAAAGTACACCTAATTTTTTTGGTATTTCGTGTTCCATATCCATAACTAAAGATAGAGAACAACTAAGAAGAGCAAATAAAAAATACTTAGTGATAAAGCAAACAAGCACACACGAGAATATTCACCCCACGCTATTGCTCCCCGGCAACGGCGCCAGAAAAAGGTCTTGATAACCCACAAGTATAGGGGATCAATTGTAGCTCTTTCGATAAGTAAGAGTGTCGAACCCAACGAGGAGCTAAAGGCAGAACAAATATTCCCTCAAGTTCTATCGACCACCGATACAACTCTACGCACGCTTGATGTTCGCTTTACCTAGAACAAGTGTGAAACTAGAAGTGCTTTGTAGGTGTTGTTGGATAGGTATGCAAGATAATAAAGAGCAAGTAAATAAAAAGTAGGGGCTGTTTAGATAAAGACACAACTAAGTTAGGTTTAGTAGAGAGTTTGTTGTTACGAGAAAGTTATTTGTCCCTAGGCAATCGATAACTAGACCGGTAATCATTATTACAATTTTATATGAGGGAGAGGCATAAGCTAACATACTTTCTCTACTTGGATCATATGCACTTATGATTGGAACTCTAGCAATCATCCGCAACTACTAAAGATTCATTAAGGTAAAACCCAACCATAGCATTAAAGCATCAAGTCCCCTTTATCCCATACGCAAACAACCTACTTACTCGGGTCTGTGCTTCTGTCACTCACGCCACCCACCATAAGCAAATCATGAACATATTGCAAACCCTACAGCGGGGATCCCTCACGCTTGCGCGACACGGAGAGCACCATAGGACAGCACCGATAATAAAACATGCAACTCAAACCAATCTTAATCATCAAATAGCCATTAGGACAAAACGGATCTACTCAAACATCATAGGATAGCCATACATCACAGGGAAATAATATATAGCGTCAAGCACCATGTTTAAGTAGAGATTACAGCGGGTAAGAGAGAGGTTACACCGCTGCATAGAGGGGGGAAGAGTTGGTGGTGAAGGCGGTGAAATTGTTGGTGAAGATGACGGTGATGATGATGGCCCCCGATGGCACTCCGGCGCCACCGGAAGCAAGGGGGAGAGTGCCCCCCTTCTTCTTCTTCTTCTTCCTTGACCTCATCCCTAGATGGGAGAAGGGTTTCCCCTCTGGTCCTTGGCCTCCATGGCGTGGGAGGGGCGAGAGCCCCTCCGAGATTGGATCTGTCTCTCTGTCTCTCTCTGTTTCCGCGTTCTGTTCTGCTGCCCTTTCACCGTTTCTTTTATATCCGGAGATCCATAACTCCGATTGGAACGAAACCTTCGCCATGATTTTTTTTCCGAAAATTAGCTTTCTTGCGGTCGAAGAAGGGCGTCAACCGCCTTACAGGTGGGTCACGAGGGTCAGGGGCGCGCCCTAGGGGGGGCGCCCCCCTACCTCATGCCCACCTCGGACACTGGTTCGCGTTGATTTTTCCTCCAGATTTTCCAAATATTCCGAAAAGTATCTCCGTCCGTTTTTATCCCGTTTGGACTCCGTTTGATATGGATATTCTGCGAAACCAAAAACATGCAACAGACAGGAACTGGCACTAGGCACTGGATCAATATGTTAGTCCCAAAAATAGTATAAAAAGTTGCCAAAAGTATATGAAAGTTGTAGAATATTGGCATGGAACAATCAAAAATTATAGATACGACGGAGACGTATCACGCCACCTCCTACTTAGATTGGATTGAGTCGAGGATGACCACTTGCTCCGCCTCAAATTGTGCCGCCGCCTCCGTGGCTTGGGTGTGTTAACCCCACCTCCGTGTCCTCCATGCAAATCCGTTGGGCTCAACCTCCATGCCTAATGCCTCCTATGCCTCCTCCTCCTCCACAATGTAAGCGACACGATGTGGCGGACATGTCTAGGCTTCCTCATATCCGCCACACATATGGGCTAAATATGACGGTTGTCGAACAACTCGGACGTTCCGACTGGCTTTGAGGGGTCGTGTTGGATGGCCATTTTGTGAGCACCCCTATCCGGAAATGGGATTTTTGATTGTAGATGCTCTTAGCCATAGACTTAGGTAGTCTCTTCGGTCTTTTATTACTTTGTAGGATTACCATATCAGAGCATCTACAGCCGGCCTCCTCAAATCCTCCTTGAACTCGGACGCGTCTGGCCAGTGACCGGACATGAGAGATAAAGAAAAAAGTGATCCAACCGGACCCCTCACCCTATATGTCCAGGATATTGGCAAACCCTGATATTGAGACCAAATGTAGGGGGGATACGAGAGCTCGCGGACGCGCCCGGTTAGTTGCAACATACGATGCGGCCCATCTCAAACCATCTTTTTTCTTTCTTTATTATTTCTTTTCTTTCTTTCTCTTCATCTTCACTTAATAACATCAATCACATGCAAGTTCCCGAACATATAAGGGGGATAACGAGGAGCATGACGGCATGCATGAATGGCGCTGTTTGGTTTCACGAGTTAGAGTTAGTTTGGGTTTAGTTTAGACTCAACTAACCCAAAAATATTCAAACAGGAGGGTTGGTTTGGGTTAGATGCATCTAACTCATCCAAAAAATCTAACCCACCCAAGAGGTGCTTATTTGGGTTAGTTCTCCTTGGGACCATTAAAATAACTTTTTCTCTCGCTCTTCCCGCAGCAGATCCCTCCCCACTTCCTCGGAGCTTCTCATCCTCTCCCTCCCTCCCTCTCGCACCGTCCGTGAAGGCGTCTCGCCGTATCCGCTGGTAAGCAGCACCGCCCTATCCTCCCGTTCCAACCCCCTCGTCTCCCCGCGGCCCGTCCGCCGGCCGGTAAGCAGTCGCGGCTCCTTGCGCGGACCGTCCCCGTCGGCCTCGGCCAGCGCGACTCCTTGCGCAGGGACGACGGATTCGGTCAGCGGGCTGCGCGAGAGGTCAGCGCGGCTCCTTGCCGGGCGCGTCCCCGTTTGCCTCGGCTAAGCCTCGCTCCGCCAAATCCGGCAGAAAATAGAGTTCAAAGTAGCCAAATGATTGAGAAAGAGTATTTATTGTTAATCTAACCCTGCCATCCAAACACCTATTTGATTAGAATTAGTTTAGGGTTGGTTCAGAATTAGAATCTAACTCTAACCTATAACTGAGTTAAAGTATCCAAACAGAACCAGTAAATAGGGGTTCTGAGTGTGTCCTTGGACTTGGAGTGCCCAAGAAAATAAAAAGACTGTCCCTTGAAAGTGTATAATTTAAGACGATGGACCACCGCCAAAAAAAAGGATGTTGCTGCTGTGCAAGCCCGGCCTTCTCCGGAGCCGACGAGAACAAACAACGTCGCTATAGTCATGTGACAGTGTGGCATGGACGTACATATGGGCGCACGAGCGGCAGCGCGATGAGCTACGTCGTCGCCCCTTGTTGACGACGGCGACCGGTATGGCACATTCCGGCACCAAGGGGGCACACGATTTCCCCGTGAAAACGAAGGACGCTACATTGCAATCGCTCGTAGGTTCGTCCTTCTCCTTTACCACCCAGATGCACTGCATCATAAAATTCAGTCGTCAGGAAACCAACAGTTGACATCAATCAATCAGCAGCGCTGCCGCTGAGAGCTACGTAGGCGAATACTCTCTCCATCCGAAAAAAATTGTCCCTCAAATAAATATATTTTGCATCAAATAAGTGTTAGATACATCCATTTAAAGGACTGCTTTTGTTTAAACTGTGAAAGAAAGTACAATAATATGACATAAGCAGGCCATAAGAAATAGAATATTATATCTTTACTTTTTTTAAAACAAATATCTTTGCTCAGTTGAAGAAAAGAGAAAAGAAGAAAGAAAAAAAGCGGGCTCTTAGTTAATAGTCAGCTGCAACACGAGATCTAAAACGCTTTATGAGATTTGTAAGAGAGACCAACTACTAATAAAGTAGTAGTACATATTTATAATATACTATTGTACATACCGACTATGCGGTTGACTCTACTAAATGACATGACAACTCCTTATAGCCAACTGTTAGCTACTCCCTCCATTTCACAATGTAGTGTTTCCTCTATCCACGTGCTTCAACTTTGACCGTAAATTTAACTATTAAGACCGATTGCGGCGGGAGCAAAAATTATATCAATGAATTCGTATTCGAAAGAAGTTTTTAATTATATAATTTTTTCTCCCGCCGCAGTTGGTCTCATTGGTTAAATTTATAGTCAAAGTTGAACCTCGAGAAGCGCGGGCGCATTATATTTTGAAATGGAGGGAGTATATTATTAACAATGCTATGAGAAAGCAGATGATTGGCGCTACTGCCGACAGCTAAAGGGACGCTTGTGGAGCGTGGCCCATGCTCGAACAGGGCCAAATTAAGACACACTCCTGCACATGAAGAGAGAGATGGTACACCCCATTAATTACTACTCCTGTTACTGTTATACTGTTATACTGTTATAGTTGCTCTTAACTTTATCTCATTCGAATATATGTAGACTCATTTTAACGTATTTGTTTATCTATATTTTAATACGTATGTGCTCCCTCCGTCTCATATCAAGTGTTCTCAAACAGATGTACACGGGATGGAGAAAGTGAGTTATACTCCCTTCGATTCAAAGTAAGTGTCGCGGTTTTGAAATAAGCTTAGTTCATCCTTAATTCGAAACATCCTATATTTGTGAACCAAGGGCGTACAATTTCTTAGGGTGCCTCCATTGAAAAGGTTACACGAAGAGACTACTATGCACAAGGTTTCTTTGATGGAGCGCTGCTTCATCCATACATTGATGATGACGGATCTTGACGGCGTGGCACAGTGCAGATTTGAAGTTCGATGTGGGAGGATGGACTCGCGCAGGAGGACGACGTTGTCTGGCGTCGTGGTGGCGTCGATGGCAGAGAGACCTAGCACGGTAGATGCAACAGTACAGCTCTGAAGATGGACTCGTGGCAGGTGGCTGCGGCGGCCTCATACCCGGCAGGTGTCCTGGTCGAGGAGTGCGCCGGACTGGTAGGTGCCCCATACCAGGCAGGCGTCCTGGTTGGGACATTAGGTCTTAGATGTTTAGGTTTGGCTGCGATGTCTGTTTGGTATTAGGCCCACGCTATCAGCGCCCCTTCATCAATTGGATAAGTGTAGCGAGAGTTGTTGCTTAGATGGTGGCTTAGTCTTGCTGTTGTATGACTTTGTAAGGTCTTGTGAGAATAGGTCGTATGCATCGCCCAGATGCAGAGGCCGGGGGTCATCCTCCTTTTCTAAAAAAAATTACAGTGAGCTTGAAAAGCTTTTTCGGCGGGATGATGGTGGAGGGAGAACGGGAGAGGTCGACTGGGCACATCCACAGCTTGGGGGTAATTTGGTGTTTTGACTCTTTTGCAAAAGTTTAGTCAAATCTGATCCTAGTTCAAAAACAATTCAAGATCTGATCCTTTTCCTATTACCAGGGTGGATGGTGATAGGTTATATTAGCCTACCGTCGAGGCCTTTGGTAGTAAGGGTGCACGCCCTACCATAAATAATTTCGAAGTATCACACACAGTGCACCCACCTACCATCGGACACCTCGGTGGTAGGGGTGCACAGGCTACTGCCAGCCTGTTTGGCGGTAGGGCTGCATTGCGCTGATGTGGATAAGTCGCCTACCGTCGCGGGCCTCGGCAGTGCGGGTGCACAGGCTACCGCCAACCTATTTGACGATAGGACTGCATTGGGCTGACGTGGATAAGTTTCCTACCGCCAGAGGCCTTGACGGTAGGGGTGCACAGGCTACTGGCAGCCTGTTTGGCGGTAGGGCTGTATTGCGCTAATATGAATACGTTGCCTATCGCCAGGGGCCTCGGCGATAGGTGTGCACAGGCTACCGCTAATCTGTTTGGTAGTAGGGCTGTATTGCGCTGGCGTGGATAAGTTGCCTACCGTCAGGGGTCTCGGCGGTACGCTGGTATACCCTACTATCATTGACCCCGGCGGTAGGAAAATGATCAGATCTTGAATTTTTTTTTCTGAACCAAGGTCAGGTCTGACTAAACTTTTGCAAAAGGGTGAAAACACCAAACTTGGCCGCAGATTGGAAGTACAAGTACAAGGCTAGCTAAGATAGCCAGGTCCCTGGGGATGCAGCTAGCTAGGTGCAAGCAAACAAACACTCCATGTGGTCTCTCGATCTCACCCCATAAACCCAATCCATCGGGGCCAATCTTCGATACTCTTCTTCTCCTATCACGACCTTGCTGCCAACCTTCAGTCCACAAGACCACAACTTCACGCATCGTTCCACTCCCACACTCTAGCCTCCCTCCTCCTCCTCCTTCTTCTTCTTCTTCTTCTTCTTCTTCTTCTGGTGGAATCCAGCTGCAGCGGCAAGGCCAGATCGGACAGGAGAATTTCTAACTAGTCGTACGTATGTCCAGTAACTTTCACTACATATTTATTACAGATACATGCATGTATGCACATTTACACGTTCATTGTTGTTGCATGCTCCGCAGAAGCGAAGCCCCGCGCAAGTAGAGGAGAGGAGGCCGGGGAAGCATGTGGGAGTCGGAGAGCGACGCCGGCGAGCGCGGGCTCGTCCCCGTCCTCGGAGCCGGCGGCTCCGACCGGCACGACGGGCTCAAGACCGACGGCTTCGTTCGCAGAGATCACTCCTGGTATGCGGTTGTGGAACCAGGCATGCATGGAGATTTCCTTGTGTGCACTTCAGCTGATGGTCGTATGTTCTTTCTCCCCTGCAATTTGAGCAGGTATGTCAACAGCGATATCCCCAGCGATTTGCTCGTCAGAGTCGGGGACGTGAGCTTCCATCTTCACAAGGTACTCTCCAGGTTTTTCTTCCCCTTCTTCCAACAGAGAGAACCATCCACAACTCCGTAGTAGTGGTACGTACTTACTAGACTACAAGTGTACCCGGCCCGCAGCTCAATCATTAGACATTCTTCTACTTGTGCTCACGCAGTGCCACAAGTAGAAGCTGCATAGTTTCTCAAATCTGCTCTTGCGCTGCAGCTAGCAAGACAACATTTTTTGGCGCGCGTACTTGTAATTTACACACAAGTTGATTCAGCTCAACAGTAGCACAATCGACGTATAATTTGTTGATTAATCACACGGCGTTGCGCTTGCGGAGCAGTACCCCATGATCTCCCGGAGCGGCAAGATGGGCCGCGTCATCTACGAGTCGGCCACGGCGGCGGCGCTGGACCCGGACACGGCCGTGGCCGAGCTGGACGACCTCCCGGGCGGCGCGGACTCGTTCGAGCTGGCCGCCAGGTTCTGCTACGGCATGGCGGTGGACCTGACGGCGTCCAACATCTCCGGGCTGCGCTGCGCCGCCGAGTACCTGGAGATGACGGAGGACCTGGAGGAGGGCAACCTCATCTTCAAGACGGAGGCCTTCCTCAGCTACGTGGTGCTCTCCTCCTGGCGCGACTCCATCGTCGTCCTCAAGAGCTGCGAGGGCCTCTCGCCCTGGGCCGAGAACCTGCAGATCGTGCGCCGCTGCAGCGAGTCCATCGCCTGGAAGGCCTGCACCAACCCCAGGGGCGTCCGCTGGGCCTACACCGGCGCCGCCAGCGGCAGGCCGCCCCGGAGCGGCGCCGCGAGCCCCCGCTGGAACAACGCCGGTGGTGCCGCCGGCGGCGGCTCCAAGGAGTCCAGCCCCGGCCGCGGGCAGCCCGTGCCGCCCGCCGACTGGTGGTTCGAGGACGTGTCCGTTCTCCGGATCGACCACTTCGTGCGCGTCGTCACCGCCATCAAGGTCAAAGGTAACAAATTTATTACTTAGATTTGATTCAAGATTTTTACTACTACCTCCGTCCCGGTTAAGTCATTCGCGTAGTTCTAGGTCGATAATTTAACTATCTAAATATGTATTATATGTGACAAAAAATATATATTTAGAAACTACATCCGCGTGGAAATCGCGTGGAAATCTAGTGATATACTTTTCATGACATATAACACATATTTAATTCCTCAAATCGATGACCTAGAACTACGCGAATAACTTATACACCGGACGGAGGGAGTAATTGGGAACAGATTTATCTTTGAGTTCTGAACTATATTGTGCCGGCGGGCAGGTATGCGGTTCGACCTCATCGGCGCGGCGATCACCCACTACGCGTCGAAATGGCTGCCGGGGCTCACCAAGGACGTCGTCCCCCACGCCGGCGGCGGCGTCGACGAGCAGTGGGCGCAGGTCTCCGCGGCCGGCGGGCTCCACATGATCATCGCCGGCCCGGGCGGCAAGGACGACGTGGCCACCAGCGCGCCGGCGCGCGAGCAGCGCATGGTGGTGGAGAGCCTCATCAGCATCACCCCGCCGCAGCGGGACAGCGTCTCCTGCGGCTTCCTCCTCCGCCTGCTCCGCCTCGCCATCATGCTCAAGGCCGCCCCGGCCCTCGTCACGGAGCTGGAGAAGCGGGTGGGCATGCAGCTCGAGCAGGCGGCGCTGCCCGACCTCCTCATCCCCTCCGTCGGCCGCGCCGACACCGCCTACGACGTCGACCTCGTGCAGCGGCTCGTCGAGCACTTCCTGGTGCAGGAGCAGACGGAGCAGGTGTCGTCGTACAGCCCGGGCCGCGGGGAGGCGCACGCGCAGCCGGAGAGGGAGTACTACGGCTCCGCCGCGGGCGCGAGGATGCCCCCGGCCAACGCGGCGGCGGCGTCGTCATCGTCGGGGCTGGGGCTGAACGCCAAGGCGCGCGTGGCCCGGCTGCTGGACAGCTACCTCTCGGAGGTGTCCCGCGACCGCAACCTCTCCCTGACCAAGTTCCAGGTGCTGGCGGAGTCGCTCCCGGAGTCGGCGCGCGCCTGCGACGACGGGCTGTACCGCGCCGTGGACTCGTACCTGAAGGCGCACCCGGCGCTGACGGAGCACGAGCGGAAGCGGCTGTGCCGGGTGATGGACTGCCAGAAGCTGTCGTTCGACGCGTGCATGCACGCGGCGCAGAACGAGCGGCTGCCGCTGCGGGTGGTGGTGCAGGTGCTCTTCTCGGAGCAGGTGAAGATCAGCAACGCGCTGGCGGGGTCGTCGGCGCTCAAGGCGGCGCCGGACGGGGCGGCGCCGACGCGGCGGCAGCTGCTGGACGCCACGCCGCAGTCGTTCCAGGAGGGCTGGGCGGCGGCCAAGAAGGACATCAACACGCTCAAGTTCGAGCTGGAGAGCATGAAGGCCAAGTACCTGGAGCTGCAGCACGACATGGACGCGCTGCAGAAGCAGGTGACGCAGTCGCCGGCGGGCGAGCACGGCGGCAAAGTCGGCGGAGGCGGCGGCAAGGCGCAGCAGCAGCAGGGGCCATCGGCGTGGAGCAACGGGTGGAAGAAGCTGGGGAGGCTGGCCAAGATGACGGGCGCCGAGGCGGCGGGGCCCGGCGGCGGGCACGGGCACGCGGCGGCGCAGGGGGAGGCGGCCAGGAAGGCGCAGAGGAGGTGGAGGAACTCCATCTCGTGATGGATCAATCATGCTTGATTAATTACTTTAGGAGAAGCGAGATGTTGTCGATGGAGTTTTGCTTGTGATTTCCATTTGTGCAGACTGCGTGTTGGCTTGGCGCTTTCATTTGCTTGTGTGCGGTTGCAGTTGCAGTTTGTTTGAATGTTTTGAATCTGGCGGGAATCTGTTGTAGCTTTACCCTAGACATGGCTGCTAGTCTTCTACTAGTAGCTTCAAAGTGAAAGGGCCTGACTCTCATACCATCTACAACCATTTGAACCGCGTGGTTCCAACGTATTTTGCCATCCAACATGGGTCTGGCTGACCGGTCCAGACGCATTTTTTCTGCAAACCCGAGACAAACTGCAGGGGGCTTTGCGAGGGTCTGGACGTACTGCTGCCACGACCGCGTCTAACAATCGTGGCCCGTTGAAAAATACCTCCCGCCTCTACCCCGCTTTCTATCTAACACACGTGTCACTTCCCGCGCTGTATTCGTGCCAGCCCAGAGCATGCACCGGCCGGCATTGATGCCGAGCGATGTGACCGGACGGGACTTGAATGTATTTCGGTCGTTTATGTAACTTATGACCGAACTTGAATGAATTTCATCCAGTATGATTAAATTTCATCCATCCTATTGCAACCCGGCTTGAATTGTATGCTCCTGCATCCGTGTCCACAGACTGGTCCCACCCCCTGTCCGCGGACAGATGCGGAAGCCGATTTGCGGGTCAATGTTGGAGATGCCCTAATAAGATCGACCGCTAACAAACGGTGGGGATGAATCTCGAAGAAGAAAAAAAAGGTATTATGAGTTGTGTACCTTTGTTGGACATGGGGTTTTTGAACCCGAGCGCACATTCTCTCTAATAAACAGTAAAATAAATCAAATAATTCTGAACTTTTTTTAATGATAAACATTGATGAATGTTTCAACTTCATGTTAAACTTTGTGATGAAATAACATTTGTGTAGGCCTAGGCCTCAAAAAAAAATCGATGCTCCAAAAAAAGCTATTGTTGAAAGCACTTTGTTTGTTTTTGGTCGAGACCTCCCCGAATGTCATTTCATCACGAAAAATTGTAAGCAGTCAAAACATCTGGCAATGTCTGTAAAAAAAATCAGAATTCCTAATTTTATTTACTATTTATTCAAATTGGGATAAAAAAAAGAGCTCTTTCAGCCTTTGTTCCTCTCTCCACGGAGGGATGGAGATCCATCCATGCGTGCTCGCATCCATGGATGGCATGGGCACGTCCAAGAAATCATGGGGCCGTAGGAGAGGTCGCTGCAGTGTCGCTGAGCTGGATTACATGGCCCCGTCCTTCATCTCCCTTATCTGGCCACGATGTGACAAGCACTGTGCCTGCCTTGCCTAGTACGTACACTGTACACATCTCTCCGTCTAACCCTACAGGGCGAGTGATGGCGATTTCAAACTCATTGCTCCTGCCCTGCGACTACTAAGTCCCATCTCCAGATCTCCTGCTTGTTGGTACCACTTGCCTGTTTTGTAAACACAACTGTTCACTGGACATGTTTGTAGTCATTTCTTTTCTATGCAGTGATAGACAAAATAGTTTGTAAAAACGTCTTATATTGTGGGACGAAGGTGATGTTACATTGTTCGAAATAAAGGGTGTATCTAGTGATGAAAGCTATCACATGAATGAAATTTGTAGTCATCTACCCATGTGTCACTTGTCTAGTGACGCGGATTCTCCCTGCCATTCATCTTCTATATTTAAATAGCTAGACCCCACTAACTATTTCTTTCAACATGCAAGCATGCCACATCGTCGTATGACATGCATGAGAAAAGGCCCACCCTCACTACCATAGTCTCTCAACATGCAAGCATGCTACTTCATCATGACATGCATGAAAAAAGATCCATCTCAATATAGAATTTTCATTCTATTATGGTACATATATTTAAAAAATATTTAACAACTATATAGTAATCAAACACAATAAATTATATGTATTTTTAGTTTTAGCCTTTTATATTATTACTTCAAATATTCATGTTTCATACAATGAATCACATTGAAATATGTTGTAAAATATTCCCGCAATAACGTACGGCGTATCATCTAGTTCTACTAGGGCGTGTTTGGTTACATTGCCGATTCAGCCTGGCCCGGCGAGCCTGGCTCTATTGAGCCGGTTTGAGGGGATGCAGGCCAAAAAAACCCAGATGCACATAGTTTGGTTGACTGCATGCCCCTAGTTGCATGAGACAACCATTTTGACCCAGCGTTTGGTTGCCCGCATTGCATTAGGTGCACATATGACATGGTGTTTGGTTGCAACCTGCATAAGGTGTTGTCACCACTTCTAACTAGTGGTGACCTTACCACACACAATCTGAACATAGTGCCAGCTAGTTAAACAAATGACAGTTCATCCTAACTACAATCAAATGACAGATCAAATTATTAAGAGCCATTGGCTAAATAGGGGATAGTTCATCGGTGTTGCTGCTTCATCTTCCTCTTCTGCTTCTGTTGTTGCTGCTTCTTCTTCCTCTTCTTCTGTGCTTCTGCTGTTGCTGTTTCTTCTTCCTCTTCTTCAAATCCTGCACTGACCTTTGTTAAGCCACATTGCCTCTGCCCACTCCAACCTTTTGTTCTTTCAAGCGTCATTGTCAAATGCCTCCACACCATGTCCAGAGCTAACAACATCATCAGGCTCGACCTCTTCCTCCTCAGACACGTGTTCATCAAAGCCCCACTGGAGAATCCAGTTATGCAGAATGCAACAAGTAAGAACTAGCTTAACCTGAGTGGAGTATGGGTGGAATGGCTTCTGATCCAGGATCTTAAACCTATTCTTCAAAGCTCCAAATGCCCTCTCAACAGTTACTCTAAGGCCGGAGTGTCTGAGATTAAACAGCTCCTGTGCAGTCCTAGGAAAGTTCCTACCAGAGAACTCGTTGAGATGGTACCTTGTTTTCCTGAAGGGTGGAAGAATACCCGGCCGACATGCATAGCCAGCATCTCCAAGGTAGAACTTGCCGTCGGGGATGTTGATCCCATCAGGTCGACTCATGCTGTCAGTGAGAATGTTTGCATCATGCGCTGACCCCTCCCAGCCAGCCAGCACATATGTGAACTTCAGATCAAAGTCAACAGCAACAAGCACATTCTGGCTTGTGTAGTGCTTTCTCCCCCTGTATGATGCAGAATGTGACCTAGGAACTCTGGCAGTGACATGAGTACCATCTATTGCCCTAATGCAATCCTGAAAATGACATCACTAGCCTGTGTTAGTGCTGAACTTGAACAATACAAGCATATCAAGCCATGAAAAGTGTATATTGTCAATGCTCACCTTGAAGTATGGATACCATCTTGGGCTTCTACGAATCTTGGGTGGAGTCTGGCCAGATGGTCTCTTGATCATTTCTCCTCTAAGCTCCCCAACAGCAAAAAGCACCTGCTTGAAGTACCTAGAGATGGTCTCCATTGATCTCCTGAACGTGTTGTGAATGACCCTGAACCTCTGGTTATGGCCAACAACATGGAGGAACATGGCCACTTGCTCTTCGACACTGGTGTTGATGCTATCTTGTAACAGGCCCCTGCTCCTGAAGGTCTCGACAAGCCTGGCAAATGGTGCTCTTTTCATTCTAAGCATCGACAGAGCCTCGACGTCATTGCAGTTGTAGATGTAGTTCAGATTTTGGATCCTCTCCTGTTCCCGGGGAAACAATGGACCATAGCGGATCAACGGACTCCCAGCACGACGAACAGCTCTCTGGTGCATGAACATGACCCATGCCTGAATCACACTAATCAGTGCTGCTGCCTGGATTATCAGCCTCATCCGTGCGTCCATAACCTAGTCGATATCGACGGTTCGTTCAGTGGGAAATCGATCCTACACCTAGCTTAAAGGCCTAACCACTGAGCTAACAAAGGGGGAGGGGGTGTTGCTTACCGGCATCGGAGACGAGGACGACGTAGGGGGAGCCATGGCAGAGAGTAGGTCGACCAGACGGTGGCCAACAGGGGGAGCACCAGATCCGCCGCAAACGTCGCCGCCTCTTCCGTCGTCGCCACCACCGCCGCCTATAGCGCAGATCTGAAATCGCAGCCGCCGCCGGTGGTGAGGCAGTAGCGAAGAAAGGGGGCAGTGGCTATGGGTGAGCGAGTGAAAGGGGGGTGAGGCTAATTTGGCGCCGGGACGACGCGCCAGATTTCCATCTCCCGCCATCCCCCCTCGCCCGCGCCTCGCTCCCGCCCATGCGACCTCGCGCCGCACTCAGCCTGGCTTGCGAGAAACTGCCGATCCGAGGGTTTCCAGCGAGCCAGGCTCTGGGCTGCTTTGAGAAGCATGCGATGCAGGCCCAACAGGAAAACCAGGTAACCAAACAAGCCTCTCCCTTCCCGCGTGGGCCTGGTTGAGCTCGGTGCGGGCAACCAAACACGCCCCTAGGAGTTGGGACGCACCTCTGGGCACTTTATGTGCGAGGCGTGCTCTACATGTGTTGTGGCTAAGGTTTGGTTCAGTTGACAACGCAGGTTCCAGCAATTGTTGCTGCTACTATGACATTTTACAATTATGTTTGCTTCCATCATTTTTTTTCAATCTCCCCTTTGTTCGTTGATACCATCATCAGATTATGTGCCAATAATTCTAGAACGATATAAGAAGTATGCTGTTCTTGTAGGTGCGTGCATCAACATTAGAGGCAAGTGGTCCTCACATGGATGTGATTATATGAATTGACTTGATACTGCCAATGCTCTAGGCTGGTGAGGCTTGGTTGATGTGTGCCTGTTTTGATTTGCAAACTTATGCAAACGTGATGCTTTTATTACATGGAAGGTGAAGCTTTTTTTTATTCTTTATGATCCAATTGATAATTTCGGTGTACAAATTCGTCATTTTTATATTGCAAAAAAATGCAAAAGTTGCTATCTGTTAGTCCAAGATGAAGAGGAAAAATAATCCTCTCCTCCCTCCGAAGTGGGCTAAATACCCGGGCTTCCTTTCCGTGTAGATTATCATTAGCTTGATTCGTATTTAGCGTTTCCGGTGACAAAACTTTGTTACCGGCAACTGGCGTACACCCTGGAGGGGGTGTTTGTTTATGGGACTTTTTGATGCAGGGACTAAAAAAAGTCCCTCTTAAAAACTTTTTAACTAAACGGGAGGGACTACTAGGGACTAAAAGTTGCGTTTTGGGACTAAATGAAGAAAACTTTCAAGGAGAGTCTTTTTTGAGACTTTTTCAACAATGCTCCTTCATACATCCATTGGCCCGCCACCTCATGATGTTGTTTGGTTGTTATTTTTCTATATACTAGGGGTAATATGGTCATTTAATAACCTCTAGAGAGGGACTAGGGACTTTTTAGTCCCTACAAACAAATAGGGAGGGACTTTTTAGGGACTAGAGACTTTTTAGTTGGGACTAGAAAAAGTCCTAGGACTTATGAACCAAACAGAGCCTGATTCCTTCTGGCTAGCGAACTGAGCCGGCCCAAAACAAATTCTTCCAACATCGGTTTTAGATTCCCTTCTAGTTTTTTGGGTTGGGATCTTGTGGTTTTCGTGTTTCACCAGTTTTTGTTCTGTTTCTAATGTTTTTCTTTTTTTCCCTTTTTTTAAAATAAATCAGGAATTCAGAAAAAGGTCCATGAATTTTAAAGAAGTTTGTGAATTCAAAAAGTCCATGAATTCAAAAAAATCTCTAAAATTTAGGAAAAGTCCATGAATTTGAAAAAAGTTCACGCGCTTTGAAGAAAAATCATAAAATTGGAAAAGAGTCAGGAATTCAAAATTGTTCATGAATTTGAAAAATTTCACAAATTGGAAAAAAAAAGTTTGCCAATCTTAAAAAACTATGAATTAATAAGGAAAGGAAAAAAGGAAAACAGAAAAGATAATAGATAAACCAAAAAACATCAGAAGGAATCGAGGATGTGTGCTAGCTACTGGTAATGAAGTAATTGGCGCCTGAAGTGCTAAATAGGAATCAGGTTGGTTACGAGGTCCCTCCATCTCCAAATGCTATGCCTCGCTTATAGCGCGACTAGCATCCATCTCGCTTGAACCTTTCCTACAGCGCGCCCGCGTATGGGCTGGCCCGAAAGCGTGTTACTCGTTTGTCTCAAAAAAAAACTCGCTGATGTGTGTTTTTTTTTAAAATCGCTGATGTGTTTGTTTGCTTTTTTGTTTTCTTATGTTTTTTCTTTGGTATTCTTATTTCTTCTCTGATTTTCTTAGGAAAGCACTAACCTTCAGCCGGCGGATGCAAGCACAACATTCGCCGCCTGTGTAGCCGTTGGATTGATTTTGATTGAGCACTCGCACTCGCGACAAGTCCTATGCGTTTAGTTTTTTTTTTGCAACAAGCGTCTTGTTTCAGAATCTTTCCGCAATAGAGATCTTGTTTCGGAAAGAAAAAAAGTGTTTGGCAGTGAAGTTTTTTTTGGTAACGGGGTTTAGTTTCAGAAAGTTTCTGCAACAAAGGTCTTGTTTCAGAAAGAAGAAAAATGGTTCGACGACGAATATATTTCTCTTCTGCATCAAGGGTATTGTTTCAGAAACATAGTCCCGGTTGCAGAAAGCGCAGAATGAGCGCCACGTGTTAGAGCGTACGAGGTCAATCATTGCAACACGACGCATGTTTCAGAAACATAGCTTCGGTTGCAAAAATTGTCAGAGGAGTGCCCGGCGTGAGACTTCGTCGTTGTCGTGCTAGAGTAGAGGCAGATGTCCGGGGTGCTGGTTCGTAGGAGGCGTGACGAGTCTGGCGGCCGGTGACGCTCCATGGCCGAGACAGTGGTGCTGTCTCGGTGGACCTTTGCAGCAAGGTCCTTGTTGCAAAGCCATGAGCGCAACAAGCAAGCTGTTGCGAAGGTGCCCAATTGGCTGGGACGGTAGATTGGATGGCTGCTTCGGGTGGCATCCAACGGTTACCGAGGTGGCTGATCTTATCGTTTTATCACCCGGCGGACGCGTAGCATTGCCCATTTTCTTAGGTTTTCTTTTTTTGTCATTATACTTTGCTTTTTTGTTTTTTCTTTCATTTCTATTTGTTTCTTTCATGGTTTTCATTTGTCTTTCTTTTCTTTCTCATTTCCTTAAGTTTTTCTATGTTTTCAACAGTTTTCTTTTGTTTTTTCATGTTTATTTATCGTGTTTTATGGTTTCTTTTTACACTTGTTTGGTTTTTTTTATTTTCTTTCTTATTAGGTTTCCATTGTTTCTTTTTCGGTTCTTATTGATTTTTTTCACTTTTCTTTGTTTCTTTTTATTTCTGTTACATCAACAACATTTTTAATACATGTTTATTATTTTTTAAATACAAGTCTAATATTTTTTAATACATGGTCAACCTTTTTCTATGCGCATTTTAAACTTTTTCAAATTACTGAATAACTTTTTTAACTGCTCGATTATCATTTTTCAAATACAAGATCAATATTTTTAATACATAGTCAACATCTTTTCTATACACATTGTAAAGATTTTTCAAATGTTTGATGAACATTTATTGAAATACATGGTCAACATTATTTTCTATACACAAAATTAACATTTTTCAATTGCTTGATTAACATTTATTGAATACATTTCTCTTTTTAGTAGATCTATTTGTTCAAAATGTTTTATCAATTAAACATGCCTCCAAATCTCAAACTATTTTCATCGTTGGATTCCTCCCGTCGAGATCTTCAAAAGAAAATCTCATATTGATAGGTTTTGACAATTTTTTCATGAAAAAAAGATAAAAAACCGTGCCTCTCGCGGAAGGAAAAAATAAAAAACATGTTTTTTTTCAGTTTCTGAGAGGCACGGCCATGCATCTCACTGAAGCAAAACTGTACCTCTCACAAAATGGAAAAAAAGGAAACATGTTTTTTCGTTTCTGAGAGGCACAGTCGTGACTCTTGTGGAAGCAAAACCGTACTTCTCATGGAAAAAAGAAAAGAATACGTGTTTTTTTTGTTTACAAGTTGCACGTCCGTGCATCTCACGGAAGCAAAAACATGCCTTTCACAGAAGAAAAAGAAAAAGAAAACACATTTTTTTTTCGTTAAGAGAGGTATGGCCGCGCCTCTCGCGAAGCAAAACCGTTCTTCTCTTGAAAGGAAAAAAAGAGAAAACGTATTTTTTTTCATTTCAAGAGGCAAGCCCGTACCTCTCACGGAAGAAAAAAATATTTTTTTTTCGTTTTCGAGAGGCACGGTCGTGCCTCTCACGGAAGCAAAACCGCGCCTCTCGCGGAAAAAAATAGAAAACATGTTTTTTTTTCAGTTTCTAAGAGGCATGACCATGCATCTCACTGAAGCAAAAATGTACCTCTCACAGAAAGGAAAAAAGGAAACATGTTTTTCGTTTCTGAGAGGCACGGTCGTGACTCTCGCGGAAGCAAAATCGTTCTTTCCATGGAAAAAAAGAAAATAATACGTGTTTTTTTTGTTTACAAGTTGCACGGCCGTGCATCTCACGGAAGCAAAAACATGACTCTCACGAAAGAAAAAAAAGGAAGAAAACACATTTTTTCGTTAAGAGAGGTACGGCCGTGCCTCTCGCGAAGCAGAACCGTTCTTCTCTTGGAAGGAAAAAAAAGAGAAAACGTATTTTTTCCATTTTTAAGAAGCAAGCCCATGACTCTCACGGAAGAAAAAAATATATTTTTTTTGTTTTTTAGAGGCACAGTCGTGCCTCTCACGAAAGCAAAACCGTGTTTCTCATTGAATGGAAAAAGAAAATATTTGTTTCGTTTCTAAGAGGCACGGCCGTGCGCTCATGCCTCTAACGAAAGCAAATAAAAAAATTGGTCTAAAAGCAAAGAAAAACCGATAAAAACCAAAAGGCCGGAAAAATGTCTAAAAAACCGAAAACGCGTACGGAAAAAATAGAAAATTAATAACCAAAGAGAACGCGACGTGGCAAGTGACCGTTGAGAAGCTCCCGAAAGAGGGTGCTCATCAATCAATTGCTCCCTGGAATATGGTTTTCATGATCGATAAATGGACTTGCATGAGAAGCCGAGAGGGAAATTAGATCTTAACCCACTTTTCTTTTAGATATTTTGCCCCTAAGACTGAGGGATGGGGCCAGGACCACCCGCCATAGAAACAATTGGGGCAAATCATCCCGGGAGCACAGAACCGGAGCGAGGAGCGGAAGTTTGGCGAGCTGCATAGTTTTTTTTTTTGCGAGTGGCGAGCTGCATAGTTAACGACACCCAAACACCTAACATGCAGGTTGATTTTTCACTTGTAGCAGAAATAAATAAAAATGATACATATAAAACTAAACAGTTTTGCTAAAATACATCTAAATGTGCCGTAAGTATTGCACATCTAAGTTTTATGTCATTGATCTTATGCGGAGATTCGTATGGAAAATTTCTTTTGGGTTCTTTTTTTCTTTACGTATTTGATTCTGTCACTTAAATGTGCAATAACTAAATTATATTTAATACATCTATTTCTTCGACAAATATTTCTGGAGGAAGGAATATATACTTCCGCCCTGCTATTCAAATTGTAGTCCTACAAGTTAGAAACACTGCCATCTTTTTACTCGGACATCTTGCTAGGAATCTATACTCGGACAAGAAAATACTAATTAACCTCGTTTTACATTTGTCTAGAAATCTATACTGCCGCCGCACCGCGTGTGTCGAGAGCGCGACACGTCTCTTCGTCGATCGTCAAAGAATCACCGACGAGCTCGGCCTCGGCGCTCCGCTATCTGCTGCGTGCGGCGGCGAGCTCCCGCGCGAGCTCCTGGACGTGGCCCTGGTAGGCGCGCGCGAGCTCGAGGGCCTCGCACTCGGCCTCGCCCAGCTGCGCGCACAGCCGCTCCTCGGCCTCCTCCGCGGCCTCGGCGCGCAGCCGCGCGGCCTCCAGCTCCGCCCGCAGCAGCGCCACCTCCCGCTCCAGCTCGGCGTTGCGGCGCCGCAGCAGCAGCGCCTCCTTCTCCGCCTCGCCCTCCGCCGGCGCCGCCCCGGCCTTCCTGCCGCTCTTCCAGCCCGAGGCCGGCGAGGCGGCGGCAATGGAGATGGACGGCGCCATGGATGGAATGAGATCGAAGAATGGGGAGCTCGAGACGCCGAGAAAGATCGAATCGAATCGAGTCGAGTGGCTGCTATGATTAGCTGGAGGTCCTGGGATTGCTTTGATGGGGTGACGAATGGGGTCTCATGGTTCATTTATGGGCGGGGCTGAGGGCCGGGAAGGCGTCCGGGTTCGGTGTATCTGGACGTGCGGACGGGAAGCGGCGACGGGTACGTCAGCGGTGGCCGGTGGTGATTCTGGCTCGTCCAAGATATCGACGAAATGGGTTGAGCCGTTGAGGTGACGGCTGTGGTCGACGCGGGCCAGACTCGGCGACTCGTTGGGTTCCCTTGGTCGAAAGAAGAGGCGAATAGAGCGAAAGTGCTACGGTGAGCTCGAGCTCCCAAGTTAACAGTAAATTCCAGAAAAAAAAATACTACAGTATTCGCTCCGTTTTCAAAAAAAAATCACGAGTATGTGTATCTTATATTATAGAAGAAAAAACGGGGAAGAACAACTCCGTGGTTTCGTAGGAGAAATGGATATATATATCACTAAAAATACGTCTATGTACATCCATTTCCGCAGCAAGTGATTCGGGACAGAGGGAATAGTACTTTTCCCGTCCTGAATTATTTGTTTTATAATTTGTCTAGATACAAAACATTGACAACTAATTTGAGACGGAGGTAATAGAAGATTTCTTTTTTTTTTGAGATCAGAGGTAATAGAGGTAATAGAAGATTTCAAAAATACATCTAACTTTTTTTAGGAAGCATTGAAGTTTTTGTACATGCATGCAATTTTTTGCGTTGAAATCAATTTGTGGAGGTGTAGCCGGATTTCGAACTTTCGCATGAGATAGGGGAGGGACCTCGCCTGCACCTCCAGAGAGAGAGAGAGAGAGAGAGAGACGAAGGGAAGAGAACAGGGGCGGAGCTTGGTTAGGGCCAAACTGAGCCATGGTCGTCCCAGTATTTTGCACTTCTTCTTTTACCTACGGTTTGGAGCCTAGCCAAGCACATCACCTGCAGTTCTCTCCTTTGGGCTGGCTCGCCCAGGTTTTCCTTTGAAGCTCCGCCACTGGGAGAAACTGAACCTTAGGTCCGACGGTAAGGAAGAACCTCCACGCCGCTGTCGTAGCCCGCCGCCATTTCACCACCCATGTAGTCAAGGACGCCGACCAAAACCTCCCACGAACGCTGCTTTTCGAAGGCTCTGTCGTCTCCCCCAGATTCTGATGTCCTCCACGAAATCGAGCAACAAAGACCACACCACCATCGTACTTGGTAGGTGGGCTATCAAACTGTTCATTCTTCATGGAACTATCATAGAAGATAAAAAGGCGAGCCATGAGGACTAGTTGCTCGATAGAGTCGGAGGATGAACCTGGTAGACTTTTTATTTTTCACGATATTATTATGATTATTTTTTGCATTTATTTAATTTTCTATTTTTTGTTCTATTAATATATACATTGATTTTAGTATTTACATTATATTTTATTTTTGGGTAAATACATGAGTACCCCCTGCGTTAGAAAATGAGTGTCGCTCAAACAGGTGTATCTAGCACCGAAATACATCTAGATACATCCGTTTGAGCGACACTTACTTCCGGACTAGGAAGCATTTGTTTATCAGATGCACAAACAGGTTTTGAAAAAGATATTTTAATTCAAAACATAAACATCTCTTTAAGGGCTTCATTGGTTCAAAGTAATTGCATGGGATTTTAAGATGCATCCTAAGGAAATTTTTCTACATTCACAGTTTTAGGATCCTTAGGAAAAAAAAAACTAAGTGTTACTTTGCACTCTGTTTTGAAGGAAAGTTTCCATCTACTCAAAACTCTTGGTGCAACTTTTTTTCCTGTGACATCACATACTAGTTGATCCAAATGTCCGT
Source organism: Triticum urartu (assembly GCF_003073215.2). NCBI lineage: Eukaryota > Viridiplantae > Streptophyta > Magnoliopsida > Poales > Poaceae > Triticum > Triticum urartu. The sequence goes on along the minus strand of NC_053027.1, from coordinate 48,418,701 downwards.
GATTTAGAAATCTTATAGAATTCAAGAGGACATGCTACTTGAATTTTATTTTATTTCGTATTCTTGTGTTTTGAGAATTTTATGAACTACTCCCTCCGTTCACAAATATATGATATTTTTAATATTTTAATATGAACTACGTATTGACTGAAATGAGTGAACAAACACACTAAAACGTGTCTATATACATTTCGTCCAGGGAAAAATCTAGAACATCTTACATTTGTGAATGGAGGGAGTATACACTGATTACTATATTTACTACTCCCTTCGTAAATAAATATAAAATCATTTAGATTACTATATATCTCTTTACAGAGGGAGTAATAATCAAAGAGGCCTTTACAGATTTATATTTTTTGAGGATTTTTAAAAAATTATACTCCCTCCGTCCTAAAATTCTTGTCTTATATTTGTCTAAATACGGATATATTTAGTTGCTTTTTAGTGTTAGATACATCCATATCTGAGTTTGTACTACCTTTACAAATCTATAGTACTCCCTTCATCCCAAAATAAGTGACTCGAGTTTGTAAAAATATAAATGGAGTACAAAGTTAGTGTAAACTCGAGAAATAAGTGACTCGAGTTTGTAAAAATATAAATGGAGTACAAAGTTAGTATAAACTCGAGTCACTTACTTTGGGACGGAGGGAGTATTTGTTTCAGGGAACTTTACAAATTTATATTTTTTTGAGAAATTTCTTTTTACAATTTTTTTAAGAAATCTCGCCACTTTATTGAATGATAGCAATGTTCATAGGTACACAACTTTGGTCATGGGGAACTCCCAACCAAACATGCCGACCTACTCCTAAATTACAAGCGAACTTGGCGAGATTATGAGATTCAAAATTATGATTTCTACGCTCAAACACAAAAGCAACCGAATTGAAAAAGCCTCTCCGAAGTGTTATTTCATGTACTATAGCCGCATGTGGACCGTTTGTTCCTTCGTTTTATATCTTGAATCACTCCTTTGCAATCTGAAGCAATCATCATTCTTGTCGACTGAAGATCCTCTGCAAGAGCTAGAGCTTCCCTGCACGCGAATGTTTCCAAGATCATGGGGTCAATAATTCCGCGATAAACAACCGCTGATGAGCCCAAATAAACTTCCGTGTGATCTCGGCACACTGCTGCCACTGCCCCGCCACGTCTATGACGTCCCATGGCTCCATCCACATTAATCTTCACAACACCTAGCGGTGACGCACGCCAACTCCTGTTACCTCCTTGCTGTACTGTCTGCACTCGTCGCTCGATCGGCTTCACCAGTTGCTGCAGCTCATCATTAAGGTACTAGGTGACAAATGAGGAAGTTTGCATTGGAGATTGAAAAATGCCTTCATGTATCGCCTTCCTCCTGACATACCAAACCGCCCACAGCATCACAATCATATTGGTAAAAGGACTGTTGGTCAAGGTCTTCGTGCATCCTAAAGAGCCAGTTCTTGGCGCTGGGGTCTTCAATCTCCGCCATGCACTAGTAGAAAAAGGGGCTTTTGTCCCGGTTGGTAAGGCCCTTTAGTCCCGGTTCAATCCAGAACCGGGACTAAAGGGCACGGCCACGTGGAGCTCCACCTTTAGTCCCAGCTGGTAACACCAACCGGGACTAAAGGAAATTTTTTGATTTTTTTTGAATTTTTGAATTATTTTAACATCTAGTGTGTAACTACCACCCCTCATCACTGCTCAATTTATCCTCTAATCACCCCTCATCATTCCAAATCATCTAACTTCCCGAACGTTCACCCATCCTCCCACTCCCCCAGCCTGAGCACGATTAACTTCCGGGTTCTATTCTCTCTCGTTTCCAAGTCTACACTTGTTGTTTTCCTGACAATAGTAAGATGTCAATCCTATTAACCTTCATGAATTTTGCTTGAGCATGAAGTGACACATTTCACTGTTTGAGTTTGAAACTATTGTTTTAAAAAACAATAATTATTTAGTAACACTAATATTTCTTGAATAATTAGTTTGACCATTGTTTGACCACAGTTTGACCAGATTTGACCAAAATTCAAAATAACTGAAATAATTATTTAGTAACACTAATATTCTAGAATAATTAGTTTGACCATTGTTTGACGACAGTTTGACCACTGTTTGACCAGATTTGACTAGTAATTTTTTCGATTTTTTCCACTCTAGATCTTAAAAGCCCCGTAACTTTTTTTCTGTTACGTTTTTGAGGATTTTGAAAATGTTTAACGGGGTTCACCCCGTTAAATTCGGATGTAACTTTTCGAGTAGATGATTTTTCATATAAAAAACTTTTTAATCCGAGTTCGTATGTAAAAGTTATGCCCATTTTACAAATTCCAGAGAGATTTTGCAAATAAAGTCGAAATTCATATTTGTAAATTTTCCCAACAAGTAGACCACATATCACATGGGAAACTTATTTTATTTTATTTTTTTGACATTTCCATCATTTTCTTTTGTTTTTTCTAAAACTGAAAAGGCGGTCCACAGGGGGTGGGGTGGGGTGTTTGAAAATGGGACCTTTAGTACCGGTTCGTGCCATGAACCGGTACTAATGCCTCAAAACCCATTAGTACCGGTTGGTGGAACCAACCGGTACTAAAGGTCTAACCTTTAGTCCCGGTTGGTGCCACCAACCGGGACTGATGGGCATCGCACCCTTTAGTCCCGGTTCGTGGCACGAACCGGGACTAAAGGGCCCAGGTGAACCAGAACTAATGCCTTAGCCGCACGAACCGGGATAAATGCTCACATTAGTCCCGGTTCTTGACTGAACCGGGACTAATGGGCTGACCCGGCCTGGACCAAAGCCCTGTTTTCTACTAGTGATGTGAGCTACCAGGGCCGGATCCGATAGCGCCCAAGTACAGCGTGCTAAAGTGCATGACACCAGGGCGTGCCGCCATGAGTCTGGAGCTCCACACAATGGGCAGGGGTCGCGTGTGGCCATATTCCTCCTGTTTAGAACGTCCGTTGTTGGGAGTGAGTGACGGGCAAGTCGCCATATGAAGATTCTGACCTTCGATGGCACCTTCAGTGACCAAAGCGAGGTCCAGTCCCGTTCTTCTCGGTCAGTGCTTGAGGATCCACTCCTCCCTTCAAGCCAGCTTTCCCATGTAATCTTAGTTTTGATCATAAATTTATAAGCCGAGCTTACTGTAAAACGCCCCTTCTTCTCCGGATGCCATGCCCAAAAATCATCAACATTACTCGTGCACACAGGAATCCGCATGATAGCCTCGGCATCTGTAGGCAGGAATACTTCACGAACACGGTTCTCATTCCATGATCCAATTGCTGGATGTAATAGCTCCGATACTAACTGCAGTGGGTTTATGACCCGAGATACAATTGGTCGCAGTGGTCCCTCCTTAGGAATCCAATTATGATCCCATATGTTCGTCGTGTGACCATTGCCAATTCTTCGAATTATGCCCTGTTTTAAGATGTCTCGCCCTTCTAGGATAGCTCTCCAAATCTGCGAGGGACGCGAACCCAATTCTGCCATAAGAAACTCATCATTTGGGAAATAAGACGCCTTGAGGATCCTAGCACTCAGTGATGAAGGATCATGCAGCACCCTCCATGCCTGTCTAGCTAACAATGCTAGATTAAAAAGCTCGAGATCTCTGAAACCCATTCCTCCCAAGTACTTTGACCGCGTCATTACTTCCCACGATACCCAAGCCGGCTTACGTTGCCCTTCCTTGCAGCCCCACCAGAACTTGCGGATGATAGAATTTATGTGTTCACATAAGCCTTTGGGGAGCTTGAAACATGACATGGAGTAAACCGGAATAGCCTTTGCAACCGACTTGATCAACACCTCCTTACCCCCTGCAGACAGGCACTTGCCCATCCAGCCTTTCACCTTATCCCATACCCTGTCGCTCAAGTGCTTGAAGGTGCCCTTTTTTGCATGTCCAACATCCGTGGGCATACCGAGATATCTGTCACTTAAAGACTCATTAGGAACCTGGAGGCTTCCCTTTACCGCATCTCTGACGATCTGTGGGCATCCTTTGCTGAAAAAGATCGAAGATTTTTCCTTGTTGATCCTCTGGCCCGAGGCCATACAGTAAGTATCCAAAAGGTGTGACACTTCTTCTGCTCCATCAACACTAGCCCTGAAAAATAGCAGGCTATCATCCGCGAATAAAAAATGGTTCACCGACGGAGCCGATGGAGCCACCTTGATGCCGCTGAGTTGGGATGATCCATTATGAGATTTTAACAGGCACGAAAGGCCCTCTGCTGCCAACAAGAAAAGGTATGGAGAGATAGGGTCTCCCTGACGAATACCTCTGGAAGGTAAAAACTCCTCTGATTTGCATCCGTTAAACATTACTGAAAAAGAAATTGTTCTCACCATGGTCATGACAGTAGAGACCCATGATGCTGCAAAGCCCAGTTTCCTCATAATAGCTTCCAAGTAGTTCCACTCCACTCGGTCATACGCCTTCATCATGTCGAGCTTGAGAGCATAATAATTATTGTTCTTTGATTTGTTCCTTTTCATGAAGTGCAGACACTCATATGCTGAGATTATGTTATCAGAAATAAGCCGGCCAGGCACAAAGGCTGATTGCTCTTCAAAAATAACACCAGGGAGTATTACCTTCAGTCTATTAGCTAGAACCTTTGAAGCTATCTTGTAGAAAACATTGCATAAACTGATAGGTCGAAATTGAGACAGAAGAATTGGTTTTGATACCTTGGGGATTAATACCGAAACAGTGTCATTCACACACTCCGGACTCTCTTCTCCTCGAACTATGTTCAGAACAGCTCGTGTCACCGCTGCACCACATATATCCCAGTGCCTCTGAAAGAAGTGCGCCGGAAAACCATCCGGCCCCGGAGCCTTTGTCGGGAACATCTGGAAGAGTGCATTCTTAACTTCTTCCTCCTTGTACGGCGCCAAAAGAGTCTCATTCATCGCCTCTGTTACCCTCGAGGGGACATGTTGAAGCACATCATCAAGCCCCTCCACCCCTTCCGAAGTTTATAGGGTTTTATAAAAATCCAGTGCCATTTGCTGCATCTCCGTTAACTCTTCCGTAAGCTGTCCGTCTTGCTTCTGCAAAGATTTTATCAGATTCTTGCGCCTTCTGTTTGATGCCCGGAGGTGGAAAAATGCGTGTTCCTATCCCCCTCCGACAACCACGTCACTCGCGAACGTTGGCGCCACATTATTTCTTCCCAAAGATAAAGCTCAATCAGGCGGTCATTTGTTTTGATCTCAACATGACTAGGTGCAGTCCTAGCTGGATCGCTCTTGAGCCGCTCTAAATCTTTCTTCAGCCTCCTTATCTCTGACTTGACACTCCCAAAAGTTGACCTGCTCCACTCCCCCAAGTTGTTGGACAGGGATTGCAAATTTGCTCGAACTTCCGCCGCAGTTAGATTAGGGCCGTTCGCCTCCCATGCATGCTGAACCGTAGGATCAACTCGGGATGCGTGTCCCACATACATTCATACCGAAACAGTTTGTCTCCCTGCTTCCTTCTATCCACTGGAGCCAACGTGAGATTTATAGGAGCGTGATCAGATGTCGCGGCTGTTAAATGATCTACCACTGCTAGTGGAAAGCGAGCACACCACTCGGGCGTGCCCAAAGCCCTGTCAAGCCTGACTCTGGTATATGATCCGCTAGTGACCTTTTTTTTGAAAGTCCACTTGCAACCCTGGTAGCCAAGATCAATCAGGCCACACACATCTACCGCATCGCGAAAACCTTGAATCTGAGTTTGACTTCTCTGTCCAATTCCCTCGTGTTCATCATATCGGAGAACCTCGTTGAAATCCCCAATGCACATCCATGGCATGTTTTGTAAGGCAGCCAAATTTTTCATTGTGTCCCACGTTCTGTGGCGGAGATGAGTTTGTGCCTCTCCGTAAAAGCACGACAGCCTCCACGGGTCCCCTCCCATCTCAGAGATCTTCGCGTTAATATGATACTGCGAGTAGCCCAACACCTCAATTTTTATTTCATTATTCCAGTACAAAGCTAAACCACCACTTCTACCGGTGGAACCAACAGCAAAAGATGAATCAAAACCTAAAGTACTTGATAGATTTTTAGCTCTAACTTGACCAATCTGTGTTTCAACAATACAAAGAACTTTAGGGGCAAACTTTAAAACGATTTCTCGTAGCTCTTGAACTGTCGGGGCGTTGCCTAGTCCCTGGCAATTCCAGCTGAGACAACTCATTGTGTTCGGTGGTCCTCCGCCGGGGAGGCCGCCGCTTTTGCATCAAGAATTTTGAGACCCGCTGAGTTCTTCCTTCCGCTTGGATTCGGCACCTTCTCTGGCTGCAGCGAGAGTTTAGAACGCTTTGGGTCTTGCTTTGGAGGTGGGCTGAGCGGTAGAACTCCTGTACTACCATTGTTGTTTACAACCGGCACAATATCCAGGCTCGTACTAGCTGCCCCGGGAGCGATCACAGTCGCTACCTCTTCATACATCCTCTTGCGGCTTGCCTCATTGTCCTCCATCTCGGTGTCATCTTCCCCATTGCCATCATCCTGTGATCGCTGTCCTGAGCTGCCCCCCCCTCTGTTCCCCTAGATCTTCGCCCATTGTTGCGGCGGCGAGTGCCCCACGCCGTAGTTGCGGGTGCTCTGAGATTTTTGAAGGTCAGGGCGGAGGGAGGGTGAACACCATCACCTTGCTCCTTGAATTCATGGCCCATCATGCCGCAGACCTGGCACCAATCTAGGAGTCGCTCGTATTTCACCGCAAAAATTTCTCGCTGACCCCCACGAACAATAGAGGTCGCTTTCTTCAGCTGATTACGCACATCCAGGCGGATCCGCACCCTATAGAAATTGCCTTCAAAATCAAAGGACGACGGCTCAGACTCCACAAACTCGCCGATCTTTGCTGCCCGTGCTTTCACTTTTCCATGATACGCGATCGGTAAGTCAAGGATTCTCGCCCAGATCTCAAACTTGAACAGCTCGATCGATGAGGGCTTGGAATAACCATCATAAGGCACAATAATCACGGGGTTACCCCGAAAGTGCCACGGCCCCCCTTGTGTCACTCTTTCCCAATCACCTAGGCACTCGAACTGCATGATGAACAGGTTCTCTTCAAGCGTTTTGATCTTAACCTTCCTTGTAAGATCCCAGGCAGAACGCATATTACGGAAGAACCAGTACGTGCTAAACCCTTTATCGATATGGACACGAACCAGGGTCATACACCTGAGATTCTCCGCTGGTGGCACGTCATCCTCCTCGAAAACTACATCATCTAGGTCATCCTCTTTCAGGGCAAGTTCCTCCATGAGATCTTCAAGCTTCCCCTTCCCCTTGCTGCATGATGCGCCCGGGGCGCCTTGCTTCTCCATCTCCAGAGCAGGCCTTGGATCCGATCGTACGCCGCGCTCCAACCCAGAAACCCTAACACCTCCAAACCCCGTCTAACCCTCCTGCCAAGGTCGGGAAACAGTACTAGACTGCCCCTTGGTCAGCCCGAGCGGAGCGGCCAGATGAGCGGCGGTGAGGGACGAAAAAACTCTCAACGTCGCCGGTGGCGGCGAGAGAAGAGCGAAACCCTAACGAGAGGGAAGACCCATTTTCTCGCGTTCAAGTTCGCTAGGTCACCTTTTACAAATTTATATGAACATACACAGCGTCACAGGGGTCACGGCCCAACAGAATGGGCCGCCGTCTGAAATGGCCTGGCCTTATGCTCTGCCGAGTGAAGCCGCTCGTGTCACACGCACGCACACCGCCGCGGCGGATAGAGTTTTTCTTCCAGAGGCGCACGCCGCGCCACGGCGAGGCACCCACCACCCACCCACCGTCCACCGCAGCGCGCCATGCTCTCCCTCCTCCCGCCCGCGCGGCTCCGCGCCGCGCCCTCCGACGCCTCCTCCACCTCGCCGCGCCGCCCGGCCGTCATCCTCCCAGTTAATCACCGCCCCTCCCTCTCCCCTCGTCGCCTCGCGGCTCCTTTTTCCTTTCCGGTTGTCCGTGTGTGACGCGCGGCGGTCTGTCGTAGTGGCGCGCAGGGGCTCGGGAACAACACGGGCGACTACGCGCGGCTGGCCGCGGCGCTGCGGGACGGCCACGGCGTGCCGTCCGTCGTCGCCCGGGTCTCGCGCCCCGACTGGCTCCGCAACGCCGCCGGGCTCGCCGACCCCAGCTACTGGCGGGGCACCCTCCGCCCCCGCCCCGTCCTCGACTGGTAAAATGCAGCCACCCTAGCCTCCTGGGCATTCTATCCCTCCCCGAATGCGTACGTGGTTGATTTTGTCACCTCAGGCGGTCGTTTCACCGAACACCTTGCCTGCACTGCAGGTACCTGAACCGGGTGGAGGAAGCGGTGTCCGAGGCCAGGGAGCTATCCTCTCCAGGTCCGTCTCCCAAATCATGGTGTAATTTCTAGCACTGACAAGTGCCCCGCGATTGAAGCTCTAGCAGTTTTACTGCCTTTGTGCCATTGAGCAACTTGTGCTTGGTTTCAGTTGCCATGACAAGGAAATTCTTGCTTCCAGTTCACCATCTAAAGTTCAATTGTTTCTTCCAATTTGAATCCCAATTCTGTTGCTGCTAGTTTCAGCCCTCTGACTGGTTCAATATTGTGGACTGTATTCTCAATTGTCCACGATATTGCAGGCAGAAAAATTGTGCAGAAAACCATGGAATAAAATGATCGATGTTCTAAAAATGGGGGCATTCATCCTGACTCTGGACTGTTTGATGCTTGCAGATGGGAAGCTATCATTGATAGGGCATTCAGCTGGCGGCTGGCTCGCGCGCGTGTACATGGAGGAATTCGGGACTTCTGACATAAGTTTGCTGCTCACGCTTGGCACTCCCCACCTGTACGGTTTTCTATCTGATCACTGTTAAAACACATGGATAAGTAGTCCGGTGGTACCCTTTTTTTGTTCTAACTAGCACTTGGGAGTAACGCAAGCTTAGTGGCTTGTATTCTTTAGTTTGACAAATTCTTGCAGAAATTTATGGGCCTCTTACATCACAGACATGAATTATGAAATGGAGGAAATTAGATTTGGCACCTATTGTTACATTCCCCTTCTGTTTTTCTCCTAGAACATGCAAGTTTATGTTGTCCCAACTTACAACAATGTAGATATACCTGTTACCTTCACAATATTCTCCATACTTGTGTGTGGATTTCAGTACTTTTATGTTTAGAGGATATGATTAGGCCTTGTTTGGGTAGGTGAGAAATATTACCTTGTTCCCTTTGGATGTGCAAATAATTTACTTCAATTTTCTATCCACCAAAGGGATTGAACTTAATACGTAACCATCCAAACAAGCCCTTACATGTAAAAATCTCCCAACTATTATGTATTTTTACATGTGGATTGATAGTTGATACATAAAAGTCATGTACATGTTTATTCCCGCAAGCTTTAATATTTTTAACTTGATAGCAGGTGGAATTTTGAGAACAATGAAGTGTCAAAATGAAACCCGGAACATACTTTTCTTTTATCTGAATTTCTTTTCTTTTTCCTCTAATTCCCAGGCCTCCTCCCAAAGGTGTTTCTGGCGTAATTGACCAAACTAGAGGACTACTGAACTACGTCGAGAAGAATTGTGCCCCCGCAGTTTACACACCAGAACTACGATATGTATGCATTGCTGGAAGGTACCTTACGTTACAGTTCAGGTTCTGATTAATTGATTATATGTTAATCATATCATAGAATTGAGGCTTATGCATTACATTTCATCTTCTAACCAAGACTGCTGAGACAGTGGTGGATCTAGAATAGAACGACAGGGGGTGCCAAGCTCAATACTCACGTATATAAAGACTGATAGTGCACACAAATTAGCCTAACTATTACTACCTCCATTTCTAAATACAAGACGTTTTGGCAGTTCGAATTGAACTGCCAAAACGTCTTATATTTAGGAACGGAGGGTGTATATAGTAAATATACTTTGCATTTTCGCAGGGGGGGGGGGGGGGGGGGTCCATGGGCCCATGGAACCCCCATTGATCCGCCCCTGTGCTGGAACCATTCACTGTGGATGTAAAGCAGTCCCTCTCTAAAGAAATATAAGAGCGTTTAGATCACTAAATCAGCGACACTTATTTTGGGAGGGAGGGAGTACAAGTTTTGCAACACAAAGGTCAAAGGGCCACAGCATCAAATAATTAACGACTTATTTTCTGGGCGTTGAAAATATGTAGTAACACCGTTGATGTAGCTCTTGCCAGACTTGAACATAAATGGTGCAGGCTATCGTCCCGGGTTGGCTGAAATTACTATGACATTCTTCCTGAAAATGTAGTCCTGTAGAACACACACTTTCTCTTTTTTTGGATTCTTGATGGAACAATTTCTGCTATATGGACGAATGAACGCCAATTTTATAGCCTCCCTTCTTGACAGGTACATTCAGGGTGCTCCTTTAACTGGAAACTCCCTGGCTACTACCACAGATGAGCTTGTCGCCGTGGACGCCCCATCAGAAGTAGCTGAAGCAGTCATGGCCAGTGCCGACAACAAAACCGCTCCGACAGGCCCCACCTTCCGGGCCCGTTTCGTCGGACAAGGCTACAAACAGGTGAGTGCCACCCCAAGCAATGCCATGCTATGGAATATTCCACATTTATTTTCCTAACAGAAACTACCCTAAATCCCACACTAGGTTTGCGGCAGCGCCGAAGTCTGGGGAGATGGGGTCGTCCCCGAAGTGTCAGCGCATCTAGAGGGCGCACTGAATATAAGCTTCGACGGCGTGTACCATTCTCCTGTAGGTTCTGATGATGAAGAGAGGCCCTGGTACGGCTCACCGGCGATCCTAGAGCAATGGGTGCACCATCTCCTCAGTTGATGCCACAGAAGCTTGACCAATTCCAAAAAATTGTGAACAAAATGGTGTATTGCCAAGCCCTTTTCACTAGTACAAATAGCACGGGATAGCAATATACAGTAATAATGTACAGAAGATGCAGCCGTATTCTCTTCTCGTACTGTTCCAGAGTGTGTCTGAATGCCTCAGGCGCGGGTTCAGCAAGATTGTATTGTTAACCTATCTATATGAACTCCCGATTCTCAAAGGAGGGGGGGGGGGGATGCAGCAGCTTAAACTATTGTGTTTTCCTTTCCTTTTTGCCAAATTGGAGTACAACTCAAGCCAATTCAATGTGTATGAAATTGCATGCACAATGTGAGCTACAAACATCTTCTCAAAGGGATTTACCATCATGTGACAGGCAGAAGGAAAAACAATGAGAGGTTGTCAGCCTATTGCTCCAGCCAAGACATAATAATATGCAGGCGCAAAGAATGTATAATATGCATGCAAGTAACCATCCATGATGCTTGCAGCAAACCGAGCCGAACTCTTCGGAATGACACGGCATTTGACCACAACCTGCTTATCACAAATTCACCATCCAATGCAAACAAGAGACCAGCATGATATACATGACTAGGGCAAAGTGGAATTAACAGACTAAAAACACCGAACCACGTTCTCAGGATGGCAGGAGCTACGAACCACAAAACACAGGGAATCCTTCTTACATGCATCACCGAGCCCCCAACCCTTAAATGGCGAACAAAGTCTGAAGTCTGAACTCCGTATTAACTTAAACTACCTAGTGGAACCTTGACTTGGACAGGGATCGCAAAAGAAGCCTTCCATTCCAACGCTGGCCCTGGGCAGAAAGCACCAGCGTTGGCCCCCCACTCGACAGCCTTAGATAGTCTTCACGAAATGAGGGGACAAGAGCTTGGTGACCTCCATCATATGAACCGTGTCCCTCCCAGGAAAGATGGTTTTGAGCTTCTCGTCGCAGATGATCTCCCTCTTGTTCAGTGGGTTCTGCAAATCATGTAGAGGGAGTTTGTATTACAGGATCACAGATGGCAAACTAGTAAAGCAGTCGATTCAATTTTTACCTAATCAGTCCATAGATTGTGCAACATCAGTAATAATTGAGCTAGCTAGTAAAAGCACTCAAAATAGCATATCTAATATACAAATTACAACTTCATCTTTATGAATTCGCAAGTTGCCAGTGGAGACTGCAGAGTAGATTTCAGACGGAAACCATTAACTGTTTCTCATAAAGAAAACTAAAAATCATATAGGTTCAACAATGCAATTAAAAAGGTGCAATCAACAAACCATACAATTATCAAACAACTGCCAATTATACATAATACATAAATTCCTGGAGACAGATGGCAAGCTAGTAAAACGGTCAATTGCATTTGTTATCTAGTTAGCCAATAGATTATGCAACATCAGTATAACTTGGCTAAAAGCAGTCAATAGAACATATCTAATACAAATTGCAACGTTATGGTTTATAATTTTGCAAATGCAGAGTGGACTTCAATTGAAACTATTAACTAATTTTGATACAGCAAACTAGATCATATAGGTTTAGCCATGTGAATTAAAAAGGTGTAATCAACAATACAGACATTTTATCAAAGCATCAAACAACTCTCAATTATACATAAATTCCGCCAAACACACAGAAATTCTTGCCTCACCAGAGGAACACAGTGAACAGAAAGATTAGGGCCTAACACCAATGTTTAACAAGTATTGTTGATGATGTGCTCGATAGACACCAAGCAACACATCTCCAGAAAGAACCAAGGCTGAACATGAAAATTTGAATAGCAAGTGGCCTGCTCATTAGTATTAGAGCTACGCAAATGCAACCACCTCAGCACAGAATTAAAATGCTAGTAGGTCACTCTACCCAGTGAGATTAATACACTACTCCCTCCGTTCCTAAATATAAGTCTTTGTTAAGAGATTTCAATATGGACTACATACGGCGCAAAATGAATGAATCTACACTCTAAAATATGTCTATATACATCCGTATATAGTCCATATTGAAATATCTAAAAAGACTTATAATTAGGAACGGAGGGAGTATCTATCTAAGACAGGGAAATGAGGAATGAACTACAGAGGTTTCCCCCTACAATAATCTTGCAACACAAACAAATGAAAGGTGCTTTATCTTAAGCACAACCCACAAATTATCAGGGTCGAACAGAACACATATTTAGACTCACTTGGATGAAACTTTTGTCAAACTTAATGTGCCAATTACTGTTATATCCAAAAGACAACAATACAGCAGTAAATCCCCCCCTCCCCCCAAAAAAACCCCAATCCCAACATCAAACCAGGCAATACAATCGCTACTGGCTGGTAAGTCGAGACAATCTATAACCAAATCGACCAAAATGATGTTCGCTTCTTTAAAAATCCCCACCGCCCGACGAACACAGCGCAATACAGTTGAGGCCGCACAAATAGGATCAACGAAGAGCTAAGGCTCCGTCCACGGGCACTACCTGGAGGTCCTTGGCCTTGATGTAGTCCCAGACGATCTTGAGGACGCCGGAGCGGGAGATGTGAGCGGCGCCGCCGAACTTGCGCAGGGCGTCCGAGACCGGCACCGGCCGCATGATCCCGCGGAGATTGTTCGGATCCACCGGCTTCTTGTCCGCCTTGGGCTTCGCGGCCGCCGACGCGGGCTTCTTGCCCCCCTTCGCCGCCGCCGCCGCCGATGCGGTCTTCTTGCCCCCCTTTGCCGCCGCCGCCGCCGCCGGGGACATGAGGGCCCGGCACCCGCGGAACACCGTAGCCGCCGCCGTCGACATCGCCGTGGGGTGGGTCTCTCCGCGCTCCGCTTCGGTGGTGGTGTACGGCGAGGGAGCGGGGGGAGTGGGGAGGGCGGAGGGTTTTGCGAGGTTTAGGGTTTGGGGGAAGGCCTGGAGCCCATTTTGTATTTGGAGCCTTGGACTTGGCCGTGGGGAAGGAGGAGACCTCTCCCTTTTGCGTTGCGGTCCTTACGACTTGTCGTAACTACAGATGGATCCGCATATCTCGCCTTTGCCAAGTGTCTTCGGGCCAGTTCTTTTGATGGTTTCCAGAATAAGCTGCAATAAGCTGTCCTCTACCTAGCTTATTCTAGAAGCTGAACCAAACTTATTTTTTTAGAAGCCTAGTAGTTAAGACTTGACTAGTAGGCTTTTAAAAAGAAAATTTTGGTTGGGCTTCTAGAATAAGTTAGATAGGGGGCAGCTTATTCTGAAAGTCCAAAAAAGCTAGCAAAAGAACTGGCCCTTCGACTCTTCGTGCACTTTACGGCAAATTTGCGTTTCTTTACTGGGTTAATCGTGACGGTTTGTTCGCCCTCCCAGTCCTACTGCTGATTCATATTTCGAAGTATATATTTATAATGTTACCTCGCAAAAAAATTATATTTACAATGTTCAACTTTTAAAAAGTACTATATCTATAATGATCGTTGTAAGAAAAGTATATTTATAATGTAAAAAAATCACCACAAAAAAATGTACAAAAAAAATCAAAGTTCTCTTTCAGCCATCGTGCACTTTTTTGGAGCTCTACTTCGGTCGTTGTCGAATTTTGTGGTTCTGAATTTATTTTATAATTTGTTCTAGAAACATGGGCACGAAACAAACAAATGAAAATAGCTATACAGATACGGGGCAAGATAAAGAGATTACTACAATTCATCGCAATGTCAATCACAACCTTCGCCGACAAGATAATGACACAAGAGAAGAATGCTTTCTCCAGTTGTCTTCACCAATGCGACAAATGCATAGTACTCGTGATCTAAAAGGTCTTATATTACTTTACATAGGGAGTAATATCAAAGATACTCAGCAGTAAATATGAACCAAAACGGCATTATCTACCATCACACTAGAAGAATTTTTTCATCAAGCTGACATGAAAACCATGACAAATATACATCACCATTCAGGCATTCACGAGACACGTAGTACTACAGTGACGTTGGTTGTGTGCATCTCAGTTATGCAGAGGCCGGGTGTAATGCTTAAATCTTTTAAGTAATAAAGCACCCCTTTTCGAAAAAAGTACTACTGACACACAGATCCAATCCAACTGGTCAGCCTCCTTGTCATAGCAATATCATAGTGTTTGGAGCACAATGGCCATTATTTTGATTGGCACAGCTTTGACGCCAAAAATATTCTTTGGACTGGGCATAACAAATGCCCAGAATCCTTTCCTGTCACCAACCGGATAATCAAATTTCGGGTTTCCTAGCTCTACTCGAAAATGGGTAGATCAGGAGCCTTATTCTTCGACCCAACATCTGCATCGTTTGAGGATGCAGATAGCGATAGCGCAGCCAAGGCCTTTGCTTGAGATTCTTTGTCCATGTCCAAGAAGAGGCGATGCCTGGCGAGGAGCAGAGCGCAAGCAATGTGTCTTCAGTGTTAAAAGCTTGGCCACTGAGTGGTGAAGTAAATAACATAAAGTCGCATGGACGTAGAACGCTTACCATCTAGAGTCTGATGTTAGCTCTGGGTGGAATGCGGTGGCAAGGATGTTCCCTTGCCGAACTGCAACAATCACACGATCTTTGGAGTACACTTGGTCCTGCAAGATTTGATTTGCCCATCAGTTCTGTGCTTATTTGATTAGACCGACAAATCCTATTGAGTCCATCTACATTGGACCCTACAACTCTAATCTTTTCAAATATGGGCAGAATATGATAACTGGCAGCAGAAGATGGATATTATGGTCAAACTCAAGAGAGCAAAAAAAAAGCAAACCTCCAAACCCTCGCCAGATGTTATTGTAATGCTGGGTCTGCCAGCAGGAACAGGGCAATCGGCTAATACTTCAACATCCTGGCCTACTTCTAGGATAGCAGGTGCTCGTATAAATACGCCACGGCATGTATGACTCCCTCCTTCCTTCTCTGCAAGCATTGGCACTGAAAGTTCTGTTTCGAAGCTTTGAAGCTGCAAGAGAAATGTAGTCGGCAATCAGACATGGTGTTCACATTCTTCCCCATTTATCTGATGAACTTTCGAAGATCAAATGATATTACCAACTAATTTAGCCATCAAATAAACAACATGGACCTCAAATTTACCTGGCTACCAAAAAAGTTACGGTGGACAGTACAATCTAGTCCACCAACAAGCTCCTGGCCTCCTGTTTTCTGCCCTGCAAGTTATATTGCTTATCAGTCATGATGTCCCATCAATTAATCTTATAGAGATAAAGTCCTAAGAAGTTACTGGTCGGTGGTCCAGAATTCCACATACCTACTGCCTTGTTAGCAAGGAAGATGAGCCCAGCACAGGTTCCCCATACGGGTTTTCCTGTGCCGACAAACTCTCGAAGTGCAGGAAACTGCAAAGAAGATGGGTTGAAATGTTTGAGCATTTTACAGTGTAAGTAAATAAACAGGTAACAATTGAGTAAATCTGTCACAAGCGTTCTGCTGAAGCTACAGGCTACAATGCCATGACCATGTAGAGGAAATGTCGAAAATTACTGCCATTTCGAATGACTACCCTTTTTCACAATTCTCTATTCGACAGCCAGCACCACTACACATAGACGACTAACTGAAATTTGACTTTGATGCAGTTCTCTTTTCCTTTTGATCAATGCAATGAAGCACTAAAACAACCTCTCTTTGGTTTTCCAAACAAACAGGGGGGAAATGTGCATCAATAAGGATAAGACAGTGTTTCTCAAATCTGATCAAAAGCAAGTTGTTTGATCAAATTTCAGTGATTAATATACTAATTGGGCAGGCAATTACTAGTGCAGCGTGCTAACCCGCTTGATTCGTTTTCTGATGTGCAACCAATTACTAGTGCGGTGTAGTACCCACTTGAGTCATTTTCAGCTACGGCAGAATCTAACAAAGAAAGAGCCTTATCATTTGAGTCCAATTCCCACCTTCCAGTGAACCATCAAGTGTCATGGCTGATGCATAGATTCAGAGATATTTCGCAGAGCCTCCATCAACACATACACATACACATACACAC